>NW_006408583.1:7842891-7853260 GCF_000296735.1 Chrysochloris asiatica | reverse complement strand
AGCCCTCAGCCCTCAGCCCTCAGCCCTCAGCCGGGTTGCTAAGAAAGCTTCCAGGTCTGAGTGGGGTGGGCAGAGATTTGAAGGAAAGCAGTAGTTTCCTGGTAAATTGCTTCCCTCTGGATCAGCAGCATTTAGCTGTACTTACTGATGCAGATGAGGGCCTCTCCAGGTGTGGACCATGAGTGAGGTCATAGACATACGGAAAACGTTTTTCGTTGTCATTGATTTTACAAGATCACAAAAGAGATACTGTAAGGCTTGCCTGACATCATCAGTGGAAAATGAGAGGAAGACGAGGGTTGAGGGTTGAGGGATGAACGTTAGCTTTCACTGAAAGGAGGGAATGCAGATGAGCTCATCAGACGTTTTCACAGGAAGGGAGAGACAGAAAATATGTCTCTTTTCCTGGCATGTCTTTCTGCTTTTTTATGAGCTGAATAGCTGACACATATTGTGTCTAATAAAGAGATCACAGAAGCCTCACTGGGAAAATAACAATAAAAGGCAATTGGGTTTTTTGGAGGTTTTGTGGGGGGGCGGGGGTTTGTCTTCTTTCTTTGCAGTTCCCCATCATGATTTAGTAGGTATGATAAAGTACAAGCAATTTTATAAGCTTTCATAGTACAAGTCATTTCGAATTGATATTTCTGGAGTTTTCTTCCAGCAGTTCTGTTAACCAGAGGAGGAGTGTGCTTCATAGAGTGAGGTCCTTGTCACCGGGGCATGGACTGACAAAGGCTTGTTTGTTCCAGTGAACTAGATCAGAGGAGTAGGTAGCCAGGTTGGACTGTTCCCAGCAGTGCTCGGGACAATGTCCTGATGACCATTGATGGGTTCAAGCTGCCACCAATGGGACCTCTTTGATAGAATATGGAGTAGATAGAATATGGAATTTTCCTCAGTCTGAACAGTTGTACAGAACATATGCATAAGACCCCTCGCTTTTCAACGAGGATATTAAAAGCTTTAGAGTGGCCCTCCAAGATAGAACTATTGGTTAGTCCTTGTCTGAAGGAAAGAAGAGTGAAGCAGATTGAACAATTAGTCCAGTGGACTCGTGGCCTGTGTGAAATTCACTCTCCACGAGCCTGAGACCAGAAGAGCTGGATGGTACACTAACAACTATTTTAAAAGAGATCACAGTAAAAAGTTCTAGAAAAAGAGGGAGAAAAATGTGGAGCAAAACTCAAAATTTTCAAAACCAGTCATACTGCTCAGATAGTAATGGCGGAACACCCTTCGGGTCTGGGATGAATTCACCCCCATGACTCAATTGTCTGCCAAACCATAGACATGATCTAATGGACACCTTAGAATATTCAATCATTTCAGATCAAAAGGGTAGTATTTCCCCAAGTACAGAGTTCAGAAGGGTTAGGAATGAAAACAGAAAACACAGGGGAAATGTGGAGTAATATTATATTACAAGATTTGCAATCAGTTTGATGAAACAATGTGTATGAATTGTTGAATGAAAAACTGATATGCTCTATAAACGTTCACTCAATTCTCAATAAAAGGTTTTAAAAATGAAATATGAATAAATTGAAAGGCCACCCTGTTTCTTTAGGATTTATATAAAGTAGATGAGAGGGTGTGTAGTATGAGAACCTTCCTTTGTTCTCCAGTTGCTGCTGCTTTTGTTGTTAAGTGCCGTAGAGTTGGTTTCAACTCATAGCATCCCTATATAGGGTTTCCAAGGAGTAGCTGGTGGATTTGAAAGACTGACCTTGCAGTTTGCAGTCCACTGCTGATCCTACAGCACCATGCCAATAGTCTAGTAGACTAGAGGAAACAAATAGGTAAGTACACATGGTCTAAAATTGCCCATCTCCAATTCCAAACAGGCCATTCCCATATCTGTCAGATGGAATGAGCTTGGGGCACAGATGACTGGACCGTGTTCTTAGTGAGTTGTTCCCAGGAGAGGCTGTAGCATTTCTTGGTTACAGGGACACTTGCCTGAGACCCTGCATGAAATGTGCAAAAGAAGCTAAGACCACACCACGTGCTGCCTTATATACTTAGAGAATCATCAATTTCAGCTGCATAATTAGAAGAAGTAATGGCAATAATCACCACTCTTCTGTCGCTCTATCATACTGTGGTGCCTTGCGTGTTGCTGTGACTGGAAGCTATGCCACTAGTATTTAAATACCAGCAAGGTCATCTGTGGTGGACAGCTGTCTGATGAGCTTCCAAACTAAAACAGACTGGTAAGGAGAGACCTACTACTTCTAAATGTTTTGCTGCTGAAAACATGATGCATAGCACCAGAATATTGTCAGATACAGTGCCAGAAGATGAGACCCTCAGGTTGGAAGGCACTCAAATATGAATAGATAAGACCTATCACCTCAAACTAGAATTAACCATGATGATATGAATAAAGATCTCAGGACCTTTATTTGCTGGTGGGGTACACCTCAAAATGAGGAGAACAGCAGTAAACATCCATTAGTAATCATAACATGGAATATAGGAAGTATGAATCTAGGAAAATTGGAAGTTATCAAAAATGAAATAAAACACATAAAAATCTATATCCTAGGCATTCGTGAACTGGAATGAACTGGTGCTGGCCATTTTATTTACTGTGCCTGGCAACAACAATTCAAGAGGAATGGTGTTGCATTCATCATTAGAAAGAAAATGTCAGTATCTTGAAGTACAAAGCTGTCTGTGATAGGATAAAATTCATACACCTACAAAGAAGACTAGTTAATACCACTATTCACATTTATGCACCAACCCTTAAAG
Organism: Chrysochloris asiatica; assembly: GCF_000296735.1. Lineage (NCBI taxonomy): Eukaryota > Metazoa > Chordata > Mammalia > Afrosoricida > Chrysochloridae > Chrysochloris > Chrysochloris asiatica. The sequence continues at coordinate 7,850,500 of NW_006408583.1, read as the reverse complement.
CCAGTGATGATGAAATTAAAGAATTCTACCAACTTCTTCAATCTGAAATTAATCATATATGCAGTCAAGATGTATTGATAATTACTGGTGATTGAAATGTGAAGGTTGGGAACAAAAAGGAAGGGTAAATAGTTGGAAAATACAGCCTTGGTGATAGAAACTATGCTGGAGATAGTGTGATAGAATTCTGCAATACCAATGACTTCCTCATTGCAAACAGCTCTTTTCAAGAACACAAAATGCACCTGGGCCTCACCCTATGGATCACACAGGAATCAAATTGACAACATCTGTGGGAAGAGACAGTGGAAAAGCTCAATATCATCAACCGAAACTAGGCCAGAGGCAGACTGTGGAACAGACTATCAATTGCTCATACGCAAGTTCATACTGAAGCTGAGGAAAGTTAAAAGAAAATCCATGAAAGCCACAATATGACATTGAAAATATTCCACCTGAATGTAGAGACCATCTCAAGAATAAATTTGATGCATTAGACATTAATGACCAAGGATCAGTAGAGCTGTTGATTGACATCAAGAACATCATGCAGGAAGAAAGCAAACGGTCATTTTAAAAGGATAGAAAGAATGGCTGTCCAAAGAGACTCTGCAATTTGCTCTTCAATGTAGACATTCTGAAACAAATAAGAAATGAGGAAGTCAAAGAGCTCTACTGAAAATTTCAAAGGATAGCTCAAGAAGACAAGGCCAAGTGTTATAATGAAATATGCAAAGACCTGGAGTTAGAAAACCAAAAGGAAAGAACATGCTCAGCATTTCTCAAGCTGAAAGAACTGAGGAAAAAATTCAAGCCTCGATTTTGTAGTACTGATGGATTCAATGAGCAAAATATTATATGATGCAGAAAGCATCAAAAGAAGATGGAAGGTATACACAGCGTCAATGTACCAATAAGACATGGTCATTGTTCAACCATTTCAGGAAGTAGTGTATGATGTAGAATCAATGGTAATGAAGGAAGGTGTCCAAGCTACACTGATGGTAATGGTGAAAAAGACAACTCCAAGAATTGATGGAATACACATTGAAATGTTTTAACCAAACTGGTGCAGCACTTAGGAGGCATTCGCTCATCTATGCCAAGACATTTTGAAGACAGCTAACTGGGAAATCAATTGGAAGAGTTCCATATTTGTAACCATTCCAAAGGGCATAACAAAATGTGGAAATTATTAGTCAATATCATTAATATCACATACAAATAAAATTTTGCTAAAGATAATTCAAAAGTAACTGCAACACTCAATGACAAAGAACTGGCAGAAATTCCTGTGTATTGTACTGAATTCAGAAGAGGACATAGAACTAGGGATACCATTGTTGACATCAGATGGAACATGGCTGAAAGCAGAGACTATCAGAAAGATATGTACCTGTGCTTTGTTGACTATGCAAAGGCTTTTGACTCTGTGGATCATGACAAGTTATGGAAAGCATTGTGAGGAATAGGCATTCCAAAACATTTCATTGTGTTCATGAGGAGTCTGTACATAGACTAAGAAGCAGTCATTTGAAAAGAACAAGGGGATACTGAATGGTTTAAAATCAGAAAGGTGTGTCAGAGTTGTATTTTTTCACAATACTTATTCAATCTGTATGCTGCACAAATAATCTAAGAAACTGGATTATATGAGGAAGAACATGGCATCAGAATTGGAGGAAGACTCATTGACATTCTGAGATATGTAGAGGATACAAACTTACTTGTTGAAAGCAAAGAGGATGTAATACTTACTGATGAAGATGAGAGACCACAACCTTCAGTATTAATTGTACCTCAATGTAAAGAAAACAAAAGTCTTCACAACTAAACCAATTAATAACATCATGATAAATGGAGAAAAAAAATGAAGTCAAAGATTTTAAATTCCTTAGATCCATCCTCAGCATTCATGCAAGCAGCAGCCAAGAAATCAAATGACATATTGCATTTGGGCAAATCTGCACAAGACCTCTTAAAAGTGTTCAAGGGTAAAGATACCAGTTGGAGGATTAAGGTGCACCTGGCCCAAGCTATAGTATTTCCAATAACCTCATTCATATGCATGTGAAAGCTGGCCATGAATCAGGATGACTGAAGAAGACTCGATACATTTGAATTGTGATGTTGGAGAAGAATATTGACTGCCAGGAGAACAAGCAGGTCTATGTTGCAAAAAGTCTAGTCAGAGTGCTCCTTGGAAGCCAGGATGGTGGTGGAACTTCATATCTGTACTTTGAATATGTTATCAGGAAGGATCAGTCCTTGAAGAAGAACATTATGCTTAGTAGACTGGTAGGTCAGCAAAAAAGAGGAAGCCCCCTAACGAGCTGGATTGGCATAGTGGCAGCAGCAATGGGCTCTAGTATAACACCACCTGTGAGGATGGCACAGGATTGGATAGTGCTTCATTCTGTTGTGATTGGGTAGCTATGAGTCAGAACCAACTCGGCGGCACCTGACTACAACAGTTGCACTAACCTAACACACTGCCATTGTCAAGAAATGTCTTTAGAGAATGGTTATTGAAACCAGGGAGGTGAGACAAACTATGTGACCTAAGATTTTCAAGAAAGGGCATTCTCAGCCCTGGCCACTTCCCTAAGCAGGCGTCAATATTTATAATAAAGGCATACCAACTCTGCAGAATTTCAAGGGTAAAGAAATTTCTTCTCTTGTTATTGGTAAGTGCCGTTGAGTCTGTTGCTACCCTGTATAGAGTTTCCAAGGAGCAGCTGGTGAGCTTGAACCACCAACCTTGCGGTTCAAATGGCTTTGCAGTCTGGCACATTAACCCACAGTGCCACACTAGGACTCCTCTTGTGGGTGCAAGGTAATTAATCACATTGTTGACCCTGAATCATCAAAAAAATTAAATGACATAACTGTTTTTCAGTTTTATTGGAATCTAATTTACATATTATAAAATTGACCTTTTGTGAGTACACAGTTCAGTGATTTTTAATGAATATGCAGTTATTTAACAGTCAATACAATCCAGTTTTTAAAAAATATGTAATAATTTGAGTTAGAACTTACTATACATTTTACCTTCTCAAAGTGTACATTTCAATGGTTTTTAGTATATTCAGAGTTGCTTTATCACCACAATCAATTTTTTTAGATTTTCTTTTCCCAAAAAGGAATTGCACCCCTCACCATCATTCCCTAACACTCCATCCTTCCCTGTGTTACTCAGCCTTATTGGTAAGTGTGGTCAAGTCTGTTCAACTCACAGTGACCCTGTGTAGGGTTTTTGAAGAGCATCTGGTGAGCTTGAACTGCCGACCATAGACCTAGGCACCCATTAATCTACTTCCTGTCTCTATAAATTGACCTATTCTGGATATTTCATACAAATGGACTCATACCATATGTGGTCCTTTGTGACTGGTTTCTTTCACTTAGCTTAGTGTTATTAAGGTTCATTCATGTCAGAGTATGTAAAAGTACTTCATTCTATTTTATGCCTGAATGATAGTCCACTGTATGCATATACCACCTTTTTATCCATTTGGGTTTTCTGGTTTTTTACTGTTATGGATAATGGTACTGTTAGCTTCATGTTCAAGTTTTTATGTGGACATATCTTTTCATGTCTTGGGTATTTAGAGATGGGCATAGAGTTGCTGGTTGTAAGGTATTATGTTTAACTTTTTAAGAAATTGCTGTGTTCTAATCCGGCTGAACATTTACATTCCCCACATTAGGAATTGGGCTGCTATTTTCTCCACATCATCACCAGCACTTACCGATCTCTTTTTTATGATTGCCGTCCCAGTTTGGGTAAAGTGATATCTCATTGTGGTTTCTGTTTCCAGTCCCCTGATAGCTAATGATGTTGACCACCTTTTCAAGTGCTGATTAGCTAGCTGTGCATCTTCTGTGTAGTAATGAGGACTGTGGTGTGCCAGAGAGAATATATGTCCTGTGCATTTGTTTTCTATCGCTGCCATCCGTAACAGTGCCCAAAACTTAAAGCCTTGCAACAACACAAATTGATTATTTTATAGGCCTCACCGGGCTAAAAACAAGATGTTGGCAGGCTGCACTATTTCCAGAAGACTCATTCAGTTGTATGAGTCCCATTTTTTTGCTGGTTGCAACCCAGAGGTCATTCCTAGCTTCTAGAGGTCATCGTAGAGTCCCGGTGTGGCACTGTGGGTTAATGCTCCAGACTGCAAAGCCATTTGAACTGCAAAGTCGGTAATTCAAGCTCACCATCTGCTCCTTGGAAACCCTATACAGGGTTGCTATGGGTCGCAACAGACTCAACAGCACTTAACAACAGAGGTCATTGAATTCCTTAGCTTTTGTCCCCCTTCCTCCATGACACATCATCTGCCTTCTTCTGATTAAAGAACTCACATGAGTAGATTGGAGCCACCTAGATAGTCTAGGGCAATCTCCTTAGTATAAAATCAATGGATTAACAGCCTTAATTCCCTCTGGTCATGTAATGTAGTTTATTTATAGGTTCCAGGGATTAGGACATGGACATCTTTGGGGAACTATTAATTCTACCTACCACACCCTGTTTAAAGGGTCCAGTTCATTTTCATCTAACTGATGCCAAAGAAAAATGTAAATCTAATGTTACTAGACCATCTGCTCTTTCAAGGGAAGCCAATCCTCCTAGCCTCCCGAATCACTTTATTTAAAATCTCCCATTTTTAATATGTTCCCAACTAGTTCACATTTTTTAAACATTCATGTCAGGCTAAATATGTTTGTACTCATGACATAGCCTAGAGGTTAAATCTTTCATTTTCTGCTTATATATGACGCCTCACCTCCCAGATATAGTCAGGGTATTACTCCAAGTGTTAGAATGAGCCAGTTAATTCAGTCACACCAACTAAAACCATGTGGTGATTTGGATGGGAGAGAAACATTCTTTACTGTTCCTCAAAATGAAATGCTGGGGAAAAAAAGAAAAGAAATGCTGTAGGGTCAGCACTGTACTGTGAACCATAAAGTCAGCTCTTCGAGCCTACCAGCAGCTCCTTAGAAACCCTATATAGGGTCTATGTGAATCAGAACCGACTCAGAGACACTTAACAGCAACAACAAACAAAAATGCTTACTATTATAATAAAATAAGTAAAATTCTAGGGAAAATGTTTGCCTTATTACACAATTTAGAAGCAGATTCCACACTAAAAACCTGCTTGTTGACTGTTAATGGAGAAGTTTTCAATAGCTGCATTCTTGGGTCTCTTGTAGACCTAAGAGTTCTATGCTTCTCTTATACTACAAATAAAGTACAGCAATCATCACCCACCACTAGTCTAACATTTGCAAACTTATGCCCCATGTCTTTTTTGGGAATAGAAAACTAGATTTATTTTAAAGGAAAAAAAAAAAAAAAGACGAGAGCTTGAACAATGAAGTCTTGGACAGATAACTGATGAAAGGGAAAGTAGAGGGCTTGAGAATTGTTCTCGGAGACCTGGTGAGCAGAGAGGGCCCAGGGTGCAGAGAGTTGATTGAAGGGACTGTTGCTGACTCAAGAGGCAGAAGGTAAAAGTGACGGAGACCTTGCATGAGATACAGCAGGCCAGGAAGGAGTTATATCTTGCTGAGCTATAAAATGTGAAAGCCAGTTGGTAGGAGAACCAGGCTTAAAAAAACAGTACAGATGTTACTATGACTATTATCTATAACAAAGCAACTCTTATTGAATCTGCTGGTAGGGAGAGCCTGAAAAGTTTATAACCAGCTAGAGAGGGTAATTGGAAATTAATAGTTAATATCCATTATTACTCTATAGATGTATAAAATATTGTTGGTGTTTCTAAGGTTCACGTTGATCCTGGACCCTTAAATCTTGGTTTAGTCATGAGGTCTTAAGTTCTTCAACTGGGAATTCTTATTTCAAGGGGTTTTCCAAGACATTTCTCCACTAGCCATTGTGAGGAGACAAAGTTAATTGCAGTGTAAGCAGAGGTTAGCATTTTTTAAGCCATTTCTTTGATTTCTTCACTCATTACAAGTCATTATTCATTTATTAGATCAGGGTGTAAGACAATTTGCTTAGCCTTAGTTTTAAATATGGAAAGTATTTGAAATTCGTAACACTTCACAGCTTTAAAAAGTCTTGTATAGTCAAATATTTAATTAGTAGATTGTGGTTGTCGTTAAGTGCCGTAGAGTCAATTCTGACTTATAGACACCCTGTGTAGGATTTGCAGGGAACAGCTGGTGGTTTTGAACTGCTGACATTGTGGTTAGCAGTCCAGTGCTTATCCTACAGAGCCATGCCTGTCTTAAGGACCATATACCTGAATTGAGACTGGGTCTGTCATGGGTATTATAACTTTTTATTAAACAGTCTCCTATGGTCAGGGAGTCAGACTGCCATATGTTGTTGTAAAGTTTATCTGGAAGTAGATACTTCTGGGATCTCCAGCAAGGTCCACCTTAGTGTGAATGTTATGCTCTCTCAATCTACCTAAATACTAATACCAGTGAAGGGAGAATCCATCATATTTAAATGATTATAATCCTGGAACTCTCACAACTCTTAAAAATAGAAGGATTGTGGCTCCTGCCATTGATAGAATTGTTCTTTCTCTTACCTGTCTGCTTCCTCTGTCTTCTCTTTAGAGTCTCTCTTTCTGTGCACTCTCTTAGTTTATCAGTAATTCCCAACTCCAATCGTAGCATTTTCTCAGTGTGTTAGAGCAAGGATAATGTTGATGATAGCAAAGCATGATGCTAAGAGCTCTGTGTACATTCATGTACTTACTCCTCTCCACATCAATGGACATGAAAAACTAAGGCACATAGAGCTTAAAGAACTTGTTAAGGTCAGTCAGTTATTAAGAGATGGAGCCAGGACCCTGGCCATGTAGGCTTCTGGTTCTTATGCTCAAGCCTGCAGGCATCATGCAGTTTTGTTGCCCAGGCCTGAGGAATGTAGCCTAGAATTCATATTTAAACAGGAGTCCAGGCAGAGTCTGCCAATCATTAGATTTAGCTCCAGAATCTGAAGCCCATATCCTTCTGGGACACTCAGGCGACCGGCCTCTCTCAGTGCTTGTCTCTGTCATTGGCCAGTTTGCCAGTCACCTTTACCAAGCTGTCTCTTCCTTCTTGGGGATGAATATCCACACACACTTCCTAGCTTAGACTGACTCTGGCCTAACAGTGAGAATCTGAAGCCTGTGGAGCAGCATTCATTTTTAATGGTTCAAAATAGGCAAGTACGATTTTCAATGAAATACTTCTTTCATAATGTAAGAAAAATTGAAGAAGACCCATTGATTCATTCAATAAATCAGCACATATTCATCAAAGCCCTGGTGTGGTGCTGTAGGACAAGCACTGGAGAACTAATCACTAAGTCAGTGGTTCAACCCCACTGGGTGCTCCTTGGAAATCCTTAAAAAAAAGGGGGTCACTATGAGTCAGAACTGACTCAACAGCACTTAACAACACACAGAGTCTTTGGGTGGACCAAATGGTTAAGCTGAAAGTTGGCAGCTTGAGCCCACCTGTAGATGACTTGGATGATCATGATGTGCTTCTGAAAATCCACAGCTTTAAAAACCCTATAGAATAGTTCTCCTCTCCACATGGGCTCACCAAGAGTCAGAATTGG
>NW_006408583.1:7807147-7839237 GCF_000296735.1 Chrysochloris asiatica | reverse complement strand
AGGTGATGGCTAAAATAAAATAACTTATTTCTTATATATGGTCTCAAACACTGACTTGCACAAGAGGGTTTTTGTGGGTTAGACCAAAAAGTAGTGGTACACTTCACTTCTGCTCTGGTTCCATCCGCCAGAACTCAGTCCCCTGCCCACATGTGGCTGGGAAATGATCTAGCTGTGTGCCCAATGAGAAAGGGGTTTGGTTAGTAGCAAGACAGCCTCTCCTGTGGCTTCTAAAATATCAGGCATGCTGAAAACAAAGTTCCTGTTTGCAGAAGTCTGGAATCCAGCCCTGAGAAAAAGTTACATTAAATGCTTTCTGCTCCTGGTTTCAATCAAAAAAAAAAAAAACTTTTCATCTCCTGTCTCCTCTCTCAATCACCTTTCTACTGGGCCAAAGATATTTTTCAGGCACCTATTTTCAGTTGATTTCCCACTGGGTTTTGATTTTACCCAGAGTTTCACGAGAGGGGAAAAGGTGTGAGCCAGAGCTTCGACGCACTCTCAGTGTTTGCTCCTGTGGCTGCTCATCTGTCCCGACCTGTTTCCCAGTTCTCGTCCTTAAGCTCAGGACAGTGCCTGGAATGCTGAGCTTCTGCCATTGTTGCTTGTTGTCCTTGCGTCTGTTCCAAGTTATAGTGACCCTGTGTGTGCAAAGCATAACTGGTTTCCAAGGCTGTGACCTTTCAGAAGCGGATTGCTAGGCCTGTCTTCCGAGGCACCTTTGGGTGCCTTTGACAACAGAACCATCTGTGTCACCAGGGGCTGCCATTGCTGAGTACTTCTGCTATAAAAGCATCACAAAGGAGAACTTTCTTCCCAGCTATCTTCACACCCGATACTGACACACACATTCTAGATCATACTTCAGGTTCACACTTTTAGGAATAAGCTTACCAGCTAGGCTCCATTTCCCTTATTATATATTACTTCTTATAGAAACCATCATCCTCAAAAGATATGATGAAGGCTGAAAGAACCGTACAAAAGGGATTCCCATAACACTTCCTTTACAGCATCTGCCTCTCTTTGGGAGACTTGATCCTTCATCATTTGTTGTTAAGTGTTGTCAAGTCAGTTCTGACCCATAGCAACCCTGTATAGAGTTTCCAAGGAGCAGCTGGTGAGCTTGAACCGTGGACCTTGTGGTTCAAACAGGCTTTGCAGTCAGGTGCATTAACCCACAGTGCCACATCAGGACTCACAGTGCCACATTAGGTCTGAAAAACTAAAAAGCTTGTCTTACTTTACATTTATTTATTTTTCTTGTTTTTCATCAGTATTATAGATATAAAACTAAGGATAATCTCTTTCTACTTGTAGATTTCATTCAACTATAACACAAGTTTACATATAAAGTATAGTCTTACCTATAAACACTGATCGCATCTGCTGCTGATGGGCTGAAACTCCATGCCTGCCTGTAGCATGCACATGCTCGGTACTGTGGAGACTCAACAGCTGCTGTGGAGATGGCTTAGCCCTCTTTGCACTTTGTTTCCTATTTTGCCCAGTGGAAAGTCTTTATTATTGCTGCATGCAACATATTCTTTTTGCATATTCTCTTAGAAGACATGCATCATTGACCATTTTTGGCCCACTCTGTTATCAGTTGTAAACATGTACACAGACATGGGGGCTGGAGTCACATGGCAGTGCTCAGTTATTCACCCAGGTGATGGATTTTAGGTTGTACTGCTTTTTAAAATTACAGTCAAAGCTCCAATTTTGAAAATTCTAACAGGAAACTACTGGCCTCTCCAAACTCCACAACTCTCCCCAGAAATGAGACAACCCAGTAAAAGGAGCGCCTTAAAAAAATACAATGCACCGATTATAGTCCCTGGCTGCTTCTCTGAACCACCGAGGAGCTTGTTAGACACAGAGATGACAGCCCCTTATTACCTGTGGTTCAGATTGACTAGATTTGGAGTGGAGTCAAAATACATACAAGCATTTCTCTCATATATGTAAGAGGGTCGAATGATTAAGAAACATTGTTTTGATTATAAATTTCTATGAGTTCTAAATATTTGGATAACTTTGTGTCTTAACAGTGAATCTTAAATGCAATAACATTAAGAAGTACTCTATGCTAACAACAGTGCCCTTAGTGACTGAGAGGAAGAAATGGATCATTACTTTTGAGTAAATGCTCAGTGTAATTAATTAAGGGCTGGATTTAATTCATTGATATTTGAATTTAATAGCTATGCACTTGCAACCATAAACCACCTTTATTATTAAAATTCCTGTAGGAAAAATAACTTGGTAATTGTGAGTCTGAAACCCTCTGCTCCCTAACCACCTATCCCCATTGGCACCGTTTTTATAGCACAGAGAGGCAGCTATTGTTTTAGAGCAGGACAGATTGGTCTTTAACAAGTGCCCTGGAAGTTCAGGGGCAGCCAGTCTACAGACAAGGATTTGGGACCCTCTGGTCTTAAGCACTGGGCTTTAGCTCAAAGATCTGGAACCATATTCAACCCTGCTACTTGTTAGTTTTGTGGCCTTGGGCAAATCATGAAACATTTCTGAGCCTAAGTTTCTTGTCTGAGAAAAATGGATCTCAGAGTTGCTTGCTCTCAGAGTTATGGTGCAAATAGCAACAAATCTAGACAATAACACACCACACACACTGACCAGGACCTTGGTGGCACAGTGTGAACTGGACCACTAACCTAAAGGCTGGCCATTCAGATCCACCCAGCAACACTGTGGAGAGAAAGACCAGACACATGGCTTCCGTAAAGAAAACCTTAGGAGTAGGTCTACCGCTAGAGTACATGGGATCATCAAGAGTTAGAACCAACAGCAGGTTTATTTTGTTGTGTTTTGTTTTGGATTGAGAAACTACTATGTGCTGGGACCACTAGGTGCTAGGAGTAAAGAACAAAACAAAAGAAACATCTCTGTTTTGGAGATTCCATGGTAGAAAAAATAAAATATATTTCAGAAGTTCTAGTGCTTATGGGAAGGAACTCTGGTAACATAGTGGTTACCTTTTGGGTTGCTAACCTCAAGGTCAGCAGTTTGAAACTGCCAGCTGTTTTGCAGGAGAAAGATGAGGATTTTTGCTCCCATAAAGATTTACAGACTCGGAAACCCTATACAGGGTCGCTATGAGTCAGAACCAACTACACGGCACATAATCAACCAACCAGTGCTTATGGGAGTCCTGGTATGATGTTGCAGGTTAATGTGCTGGATTGCAAGGTCAGTTTGAACCACATGGCCGGCCGGTGCTTCAAGTTCACCAGCCACTCCTCGGAAACCCTATACAGGGGTCACTAGAACTCAGACCTGACTGGACAGCACCTAACAACAGTAAGTGGTTATGACAAGAATCAAGCTGACATTGAGATACAGATGTCTGGCAGGAGTGTAAGGGAATCATGAGTGGGGTGGTTAGGAAAGGTTCTGTTCCACCACCACCCCAAAAAAAAGCCTCCTTTGTTGTCCAGTCAGTTTTGACTCATAGTGATTGCTCTAGTACAGAGCAGAACTTCCCTGTAGGGTTTCCAAAATTGTCCATCATTTGGAAACCGACTGCTCTCCTTTCTCCCACAGAGTTTGTGGATTAAAAGTACTGTTTGATTAGCAGCTGGCCTCTTAACCACTGTGCCATCAAGGTCCTGCTACAACTCACTGCCATCGAGTCAGTTCCAACTCACAGCAACCCTATAGAATCAAGTAGAACTATTCCATAGGGTTTCTGAAAGTGTAAAATTTTGCTCCACCAGTTGTCTGTCATTTTGTCATACTGTGGTGGCTTGTGTGTTGCTGTGATGCTGGAAACTATGCCACCAGTATTTTAAATGCCCGGAGGTTCACCCATCATGGATTGGTTTCAGCAGAGCGTCCAGACTAAAGCAGACTAGATGAAGGAGAGGCAGACCACCTCTGAGTTTATGAATGGCAACAGAACATTGTCAGATATAGTGTCCCTCAGGTTGGAAAGCATTCAAAATATCAGTGGGAAAAGTTGCATCCTCTAAGTAGAATTGACCTTAAGTACGTGAATGGAGTAAAGGTTTCGGGACCTGCATTTGTACTAGGTCACAACTCAAAATGAGAAGAAATGGCTGCAACCATCCATTTATAAGCAGAACATGGAATGTACGAAGTATGAATCCAGGAAAATTTGAAGTTGTCAAAATGAAATGGAACACATAAATTCAATATCCCAAGCGCCAGTGAACTGAAATTGACTGAAATTAGTCATTTTGAATCCGACAGTCATATAGTTTACTATGCCAGGAACAACAAATTGAAGAAGAATGGTGTCACATTCATTGTCAAAAAGAACATTTCAAAATCTATCTTGAAGTACAATGCTGTTTGTGATAGGATAATATCTATACACCAAACCTACAAGGAACACCAGCTGATACCACTGTTATTCAAATTTATATACCAACCACTAAAGCCAGTGATGATGAAATTGAAGAATTATGACTGCTTCAGAATCCTAGTGTGTAGCTGTAGGATAAAGACTGGACTGCTAACCACAAGATCACTGGTTCAGGATCACTAAAAGTCATAATCAGTGGCACTTTACAACCACCACTAAAAACTTCAGTGTGAAATTGATCAAACACACAAGCAGGATGTATTGGTAATTATGGTGACTGGAATATGAAACAAAGAAGAAATATCAGTAGTTGGAAGATAGAACCTTGGTCATAGAAATGATGCTGAGGGTCACATGATAGAATTTTGCAAGTCCTTTTCAACAACATAAAAGGCACCTGGACCTCGCCAGAATGAATACACAAGAATCAAATTTGTCTACATCTGTGGGAAAGTTCAATATAATCAAAAGTCAGAACAAGGCCAGGGACGAACTGTGGAGCAGATCATCAAGTGCTCATATGAAAGTTCAGATTGGTGCTGAAAAAAATTAAACCAAGTCCATGAGAACCAAAATATGACCTTGAGTATGTTGTATTAGGTGTCTTTGAGTCATTTCCAACCCATAGCAACTATGTATAGGGTTTCTGAGGAGCAGCTGGTGTGTTTGAGCTGCTGAACTTGCTATTCAAACCTACTTTGCAGTCCAGTGCATTAACCCACAGCACTTCACCAGGATTCCGACCTTGAGTATATCACACCTGAATTTAGACATTGTCTCAAAAACAGATTTGATGCATTAGACACTAATGATTGAAAACCAGAAGTCGCTGTAGCAACTAATATTGGTCAATACTCAACTATTTGAAGAAATAGCATATGATCAAGAAGTGATGATATTGAAGAAAGAAATCAAAGCTACACTGAAGACATTGGCAAAGAACAAATCTCCAGGAATTGATGGAATATAAACTGGAACGTTTCAATAAACAGATGCAGCTCTGGAGACCCTAACTCATCTATGCCAAGCATTTGAAAGGCAACTATCTAGCCAGCTGATTGAGTGAGATCGATATTTGTGCCCATTCAAAAAAGACAACCCAAAGGAACATGGAAATCATCAAACAGTATCATTAATATCACATGCAAGTAAAATTTTACTGAAGATTTTTCAAAAATTGTTACAGCAGTCATTGACAGGAAGCTGCCAGAATTTCAAACTGAATTCAGAAGAGGATGTAGAATGAGGGACATCATTGCTGACATTACATGGATCTTGGCTAAATGCAGAGACTATCAGACAGGTGTTCACTTTTGCTTTATTGATTATACTAAGGCATTCAACTGTGAAGATCTTAACAAACTATGAATAACATTGCAAAGAATGGATATTCCAGAACAATTAATTGTGCTCATGAGGAAAATGTACATAGATCAAGAGACGGTGAATAGAACAAGTGGATACTGAATAGCTTAAAATCAAGAAAGGTGTGTGCCAGGGCTTTATTATTGCAGCATACTTACTCAATATTATGCTGAGAAAATAATCCAAGAAGCTTATATTAAGAAGAATATGGCATCAGGATTGAAGCAAGACTCATTAACAACCTGAGCTATGCAAATGACACAACCTTGTTGCAGAAAGTGAAGAGGATTTGAAATATTCACTGCTGAAGATCAAAGACCACTACCTCAATGTAAAGAAATTAAAAAAAAAAAAAAACTTACAACTGGATCCATAAATAATAACATCATGACAAACAGAAAAGACTGAAGCTGTCAAAGACATCATTTGCTTGGATCCACAATTAACAGCAGTCAAGAAGTCAAATGGTGCTCCCTTCAGCATCACATAGACTAAACCTGGAATAATACAGAGAAGATTAGCATGGCCCCTGCACGAAGCTGACATGCAGGTTCATGAAGTGTTCCCTATTTTCTGCCTGCAGCAGGCCTTGGGTCCTCTTTCCTGTGCTGAACCTTGGGGTCCTGCTTAGCATGATAAGTATGGTGCCACTGCCTCTTACCCCTGGACCTTGGCTCCCTACCCACCCTCAGCCCCTCTTAAGAAGGAAAGTCCAGACCCTGGTGGCATGACCAAGTCTCCTCTTACTCCCACATGTCCCATCCTTCCCCCTACTCTGCACAATCCCCAAGACCAGGCCGCATCCTTGGACCTGCTCCTCACTTCTGGAGAAATAATGTGGGCTTCTTGAGGCTCTAGAAAGAGATGAAGGTCCCCCTGGAGCCTGGGGGTCCCAGGATCTGGGCTGTCTCTCAGACAAGCATGGAGGGCACCTAATGCCTAGGCACTGTTCACTTCCAGCTGTGTATGCCAGGCATGAGGTCCATGAGTGTGTGTGCACTCGTGTAAGGCTGGTGTGGGAAGTTATGCATGTTTATGATGAAGTAACCAGGTACTCAGGCGTGTACACAAGTGTGTATGTGCTCCTTGTGTAAGCGTGACTCCACCATCCAAGTTTTCTCTGACATCTTCACCCTGTCCTGTTTCACTCACATCTAGAGTAGTCTTTGGGGGGACAGGAACTCCCACTGCAACCCTGACCAGGAAGCTGTGCCCACCCACACATCCACCTGTACCCACACTCCCCCACCACTACTACAGTTAAGCCCCTGCTTCCTTTGTGCTTAAAGTAAATGTTTCCATTAAAAAAAAAAAAATCAAGCAGCATAATACATTAGGCAGATCTGCTGCACAAGACTTCTTTAAAGTGTTCAAGAGCAAAGATGTCAGTTTGAGGACTAACGTGCACCTGATCCAAGCCATGAAATTTTCAATGCCTTCATATGCATGTGAAAATTGACAGTGAATAAGGAAGACCGGAGAATAATCGATGCATTTGAATTATGGTGTTGGTGAAGAACGGACTGCCAGAAGAACAAGCAAATTTATCTTGGAGAAGTACAACCAGAATGCTCCTAAGAAGTGAGGATGGTAAGTCTCTCGTTCTTTGGACATCTTGTCAGAAGGATGAGACCCTAGAGAGGGACATCATGCTTGGTAAAGTGGAGGTTCAGCAAAAAAAGAAGAGCAGCTGGATTTAATACAGTGACAGTCACAATAGAGTCAAGCATAACAATTATGAGGATGACACAAGTTGGGGCCATGTTTCATTCTTATGTGCGTTGGATCACTGTGAGTCAGGACTGACTTGATCGCACCTAACAACACAACAACAACAGGCCTTTACAGGAGCTGGTAGCCTTTCACATGCAGAGTGGCTGGTTGGATCACCGACCTCACCATTAGCAACTCAAGACTTTAACTCGCTGCACCACTAAGGCTCTCGTTGTCAAGTGCCAGTATAGGGTTTCCAAGGAGGGACTGGTGAGTTTGAACCACTGACCTTGCTGTTCACACCGACCTTGCAGTCCAGTGCATTAGCCCACAGTGCCACACCAGTACTCTAAGGCTCACTAAGAGATGATACTTTGCATGAGGATGTGAATGACAAGGTAGTCATGCAGAAATCTATGGATGATGCCAAGGAATAGGAGCAGCCAGTGTAAATGTGCTGAGGTGTTGAAGGAATGAAAAGGAATCCACAGTGATTGATGGGAGTGTGTGCTCTCATTGAGGTAGGAGAAGTAGACTGCTAGACCAGAACATGTAGGAGATGGTTAATCACAAAAAGGAGCTTGGTATTTTGTTGTACTAAACACTGAAAAAACACTGGACAATTTAAGCAGAGAAGTTGGATGACTGAATTCAGGTTTTAGAAGAATTATCTCCTTTAAAAGTGTATTTATGAGTGGCCATTTAAGGTGCAACTATTTGTCTCTCCTTAACTGGAAAGAAGGGTGATAAAAATTGAAGTAGCTTGGAAACAATTAGTCCAGTAGACTAATGGAATATCAGTGTCCATGATTCAAAGACTGGAAGAACTAGATGGTGCCCTGTTACTACTCCCAACTGCTATGGAAGGGATCTCATTAGAAGGTCTTAGATAGACAACAGGTCCCTAATCAGTCAATATTGATGTGGAGAGTGTATGCACCTCCTCAAAAGTGAACAACTCAGAACCTTACTCAAGTTTCTGTCCTTAAGCATGGTTCTAATTTGCTTAAATATCTGTGCTAGCAATCAGTTAAGAGAGCGCAATGCCTCCATAGGAGAAGCACTGGACTATGAACCACAAGGTAGGCGTTTTGAGCCCACCAGCCACTCCATAGGAGAAAAATGTGACTTTCTGTTCATGCAGAGATTTAAAAAGCATCAGAAACCCTATATAGGGTCACTATACGTTAGAACCAACTCCATAGCACATAACAACAACAACAAAGCAGACTGCACAAAGGGGAGAAGAAAGAGGGATACTTTGAATTTGAAGGTCTGTGACCACACCCTCTGGATCTAGACTCCCTCTTGAAAGCTTGTAAGCCAGTCATTTCTTGCCTTTGTAGCCCCCCCTCCCCCATTTTGGGTAGCCAATGTCCACGTTGGCCATCCCTGTCTACTCTGTGTATGGAGGGGGTGGGAATGATCCTCGCTGTAAAGATTTTTTCCCTCTTTTGAGCTACTGCATCCATGGGTGTAGGTCAAGTTCATCAAATTGTATCAGATTACTTTTTTTTTCCTCTTCTTTCTTCTTCTAGTTGAGCTCTGATCATCCAGTCATTGAAGCCAGGTCAAGTGGGTATTCTTATGCGTCTGCCCTCTCTTATCAGCTGGACACTTCACTCTCCACTCTAGTCCCCTGTGGTTATGTCACTAACTCTGGGCCCAAGAGTCACCAGGTCTTGCCACACTGCTGGCCAACCAGGTCTCCACCAGGATTGGCAGTTTCTTTTAAAACCAAATATGTAATTGCCATATGACCTAGCAATATCATTCCTAGGCATTTATTCCAAGAAGTGGAAACTTATCAAGTATTTTTATGCAAAAGACTACACGTGAATGTTTATTGTAGGTTTATTTATAATAGTCAAAGTGGTAACAATCCAAATGTCCTTAATCAGATGAATGGTTAAATAAACTGTAGTTCATCCATACAATGGTAGTGTTAGGTACAGTGGAGTCGGTTCTAACTCCTAGCAACCCTATGTACAACAGAAAGAAATACTTCCTAGTCTTTCACTATATTCATAATTATTATGTTTGAACCCAGTGTTGCAGCCACTGTGCCACTCTATCTCATTGGAGGGTCTTCCTCTTTTTCGTTGACCCTCTATTTTACCAAGTATGATGTCCTTCTCCAGGGACAGGTACCTCTTGATAACATGTCCAAAGTTTGTGAGATGAAGTCTCACCATCCTTAATTCTAAGGAACTTCTGGCTGTTTTCTTTCCACGGCAGATCTGTTTGTTCCTCTGGTAGTTCACAGTGCTTTCAATATTCTTTGCAACACCACAATTAGAAGGCCTGGATTTTTCTTAAGTCTCCCTTAGTCATTGTCTAGATTTCACATGCATATAAAGCGATTGAAAATACTGTGGCTTGGGTCAGATGCACCTTAGTCCTCAAAGTGATACCTTTGCTTTTGAACACTTTAAAGATGTCTTTTGCAGCTCATTTGCCTAGTGCAGTATGTCATTTGATTTCTTTGCAGCTCTGTGGGTGTTCATTGTGGATCCATGTAAAAAAGGAAATTCCTGACAACTTCAGTCTTTTCTCCATGTATCATGATGTTGTTTATGGGTCCAGTTGTGAGGATGTTTTTTGGTAATTTTTTTATGTTGAGATGTAATCTGTACTGAAGGTCATATGTAGTCTTTGATCTTCAAAGTGCTGTCGCGTCAGTTTTGATGCATAGCGAACCTGTATAGGGATTACAGTGAGCAGTTGGTGGATTTGAAACATCATCTTAGTGGTTGGCAGTCCTACAGCGCCCCACCAAGACTGTTGTTAAAGAGTCTTTCTCTTATCCTGATACCACGTTGTTGTTGTTCTTATGGTTCAATTTAAGGAATAATACTTCATGATAAAAAAGAATTTACTATTGATACACGCAACCAGGGACCATGGGAGACCAGAAGCAACCTCCAGAGAATTATCTGAGCAAACAATAACAAAGTCAACCACAAAAGCTGAAATACAATAACATTTATATCACATTCTTGAAATGACAAAATTATAAACATGGAGAACAGATGAATAGTTTCTAAGGGGCTAAGGAGGGCATGGGGCCATATGCAGGATCTTTATGGTGCTGGAAATGGTCTGTATCTTGATTCATCAATGCCAGTCTCCTAGTCATGATACTGTATTTTGGTTTTTACAAGGTGTTATCAGGGGGAAATGGCTAAGGGATACACGGGATTACTACATATTGTTTTTTACAATTATGTGTGCTTTTATAACTACCTCAAAATAAAAAAAGTTTCATTTTAAAAAGTTAGCCCTTAAAAATGTTATGTGCATGATCATTTGTTAATTTATGATAAAATGTGCAAAGCATCCCAACTTGTTATATAGCATCCTGTAACTTCAGATTAGAGTCCTGATGTAGTGCTGTGGGTTAATGTGTTGGACTGCAAAGTTGGTTTGAACCACAAGGTCAGCAGTTCAAACTCACCACGCTGCCCCTCAGAAACCCTATACAGGGTTGCTATGGATTAGAACCAACTCAACAGCACTTCATAACAAACAACCTCATATTGTTTAATCATTTTACTTAATTTTGACAGTTCTCTGATAGGTAGATTGGTTGATTTTTATATTATTTCAAGTGTTTCAAAGAAAAATACAATTAAGTGCAGTCTAAGTATTGTTATTGTCATACGCTATCGAATCAGTTCCAACTCATAGCGGCACTGTATAGAATTTCCAAGAGTAGCTGATGGGTTTGAACTGTCGGCCTTGTGCTGATCCAACAGACCACACCCATTTATTCTTGATCCGCCCACAGTCACTGTCTAGTGAAATCTTCCATTCCGTTTCATCTTCAGGAAAGCCGCTCATGAAGACCTCAAGATTGACTGTGGTTAACTTGGAGGAGTCGGCAATTACAGTTGACATAGGAAGCTCCGTGAGAACAGTGCAGGGAGCGAATGTGACCATCCACTGCCAAGTTGCAGGTGAGAAATTCATTCATGTACTTCCCCATTAGGTCACATGTTAATGGAGCTCTGGGGTAGCAGCTACAAAGACAGATGAGACACAAATTCTGCCATCAGAATTTGGGTACTAGTAAGAAAGATAAGGCACGAACCTCAGTCACTCTGAAAGTAGGAAATGTTGTTAAAGTTTAAAGAAGGAAAGATTAATTCTGACTGAGAGGAATGAGGTGAAAGAGGTGGTTTTGTACCTCAGCCTTGCTCACTGATAGAATGTAAATATGCCACGGTGGGGACAAAGGGTCATCCAAGTGGACCAAAGAGGGTGAGAAAGTTCATGGTTGTTGAAAAACCTCAAGGATGTACATGGAACAGTGTGTGCTTTAGTCTGGCAAGTGTTAGGAATGATAGAAATGGTGTGGAAAGTCTTAACGGTAGCAAGGTGAGTTGTGAGGAGTCTTTGAATGCCTGGCTGAGAAGATCAGTCAATGGTAGACCAAGAGTGACATTAAGTTTTCATATCAAATGACATGTTTCCAGAAGAATTCGCAACCTGCCATGTGTGAAATGTATATAAAGACCCTAGGGGTGGGATGCTGAATTTCTGTTACAGGTGACGGTGTCATTTAAGAACAGATAAAGGTGAGGTTTGAATAACATGAAGAATATCGTTAATATCACTGAACTGTATGCGTGCAGATTGGTGAAATGTGGACTGTTTCATTACATATAAATGTTGTTAGTTGCTGTGGAGTTGGCACTGACTCACAGTAACCTTATGTAAGACAGACTGGCACATTGCCCTGTCCTATGCCATCCTCACAGCCTTTATATTGAGCCCATCACTGTACCCATTGTGCCAATCATCTTTTGGAGAATTTCCCTCATTTCCGCTTCTCCAAACATGATGTCCTTTTCTGGCGAACATCTATATCTACTACAATTAAAACAAGCAAGCAGGGTTTTCACTCCCAAAAAGGAAAGAAAAAATGATTGGCTCTTATGCCAAGAGTCACTTAAAGTCTCCTGATTGCTTTCTTCATTAGATACACTCAGCTGTGGCATCTCCACCCCAAATCCAGGTTCCTCAGTTACCCCCATCGCCACGTGAACAGCTAATAACAACCCTTGCTCTGGAGGTTTTTTCTTCTTAGATATCAGCCCCAGCATCCGAAGGCTTACTTCAACTTACGATTTATACGGTCAAAAAAAATTCATTTTAGAAAAATTGGAGGAAGACCTTAATCTAGGAATAGTACTTTCCAAGAAATAGCCAAGTTTGCTTTTCCCAGGAATGTTCTGGTAGACCTCGGGAAACCAGAGGTGTAACTCTATGCATTTGCTTCTTTGTAGACCTGCGCTTGCCCATGAATCTAGCCTCATCAGCTCGCTTTTTAGAACTTGATCCTTCTGGCCCTGTATCCCAGATAGAGAGTTAAACAAAATCCCTGGCAGGCCTGCCCTCTGTGCAGGGTGATGGGATCAGTGGACCTTGTCTTCAGAGCTGTCATTCTCCACAGGATCACTAGGAACAGAAGCCTCCAAGACATATCACTGACTGGTACAGGGACAATGTTGAGTCTTTTCTTGAGAGTTGAGATTGGTCAAACTAAAGAATGGAAAAGGAGAGGGCAACAAAATAAGGGAATTGGGCAATTGAAAGAGATTGAGAAAACCAGAGTCCAGATGGGAAAGGATTTATCATAGGGGTCTACTCCTCCATGTCGCCTGGAGCCTCATCTCTCAGACTTCATCGAGAGAATCACTCTTGGCAATCCTACAGTGAGCTTCTAGGTTATGTTCAGTTTTGTTTGGTCTGATGTTGCCTTCTTTATTTTCATTTTTGTCCGTAAATCCATTTATATTAATCATGATTATTATTTTTTTAAATCTTGGAGTCTGTCATTATACCTTTTATTAAACAATGTAATGATTCATAGTGGGTGGTAAAGAGCCTGCTTTTGTGAATTTTCTGGACAAGTTAAATTGTCATTGAACTGAGTCCCCAGGCAGATGTAATGCTACTTTCACAGGTGGCTCTGTGACTGTCTACTCACTATTGGTAAACTCGGAGTTAACCAAAAGTGAGGACTTAGACATACTGTGTAAACCAATCATTCTCAAACTAATTCCAGCTCAGAGTAGAACTGTGTCCCATAGGGTTTTCAATGGTTGTACTTTTTCAGAAACAGATCACCATATCTTTCTGCCAAGGTGGTTCCAAGTGGGCTCAAGCCACCACCCTTTTGGTTAGTAGCCCCACGCTTAACCATTTGAACCACTAGGGCCTCCATGACTTCCTGATTAGCTCACTAGAAGGCTCAAAGCCTTGCTGATATTGCTAATAACGTGCAGAGTAGAAGCTAAGGATTTATGGCCCAGGCTCTGATAATGAGCAGGGAGGTGAAACTCCATAATATGACAAACCTGGTTAAATAAGAATTTCAGATCAAATCCATTCATTGTATCTATTTGACAAATTGTTACGGAATATTTACCCCAGATTAGGCCAAGATACAACTTTCAGAAGGCTCACAGTCTGGGGAAAAGAAAAGTTATGGAAATATATAATTATAGCACATTGTGATATGTAGATTGTTGTTGTTAGGTGTTGTTGTGGGTAGGTGTTGTGTTAGGTGTTGTTAGAGTCAATTCCAACTCTTAACAACCCTAGGCCCAACAGAATGGGTCACTGCCCAGTTCTGTACCATCCTCACAGCTGTTACTCCTGAGCCTACTGCTGCTGTCAGTGTGTCCGTCCATCTCTTTGGAGGTCTTCCTCTTTCTCACTGACCCTTCACTTTACCAAGCATGGTGTCCTTCTCAAAGCACTGATCCCTCCTGATAGCATGTCTGAAGTGCAAGAGACACAGTCTCACCATCCTAACTTCTAAGAATTCTGGCTACAGAATACTTCCAAGGTAGATTTGTTTGTTCTGATGACAGACATCAGTGGTACTTTTAGCATGTTTTCCACAACATCATAATTCAAATGCATTGATTCTTTACAGCCTACAGGATTCATTGTACAACTTTCACATGCATATGAAACCATTGAAAATATCATGATTTGGGTCAGACACACCTTAGTCCCCAGACTGATACCTTTGCTCTTGAACACCTTAAAGAGGTCTTTTGCCGTAGATTTACCTAATGTAATACATCTTTTGATTTCTTGATTGCTGCTTTCATAAGTGTTGATTGTGGATCCAAGCAAAATGAAGTCTTTGAAAATTTCCATTTCTTTCTCCCACTTATCATGATGTTATTTACTGGCCCAGTTGTGAAATTTCTGTTTTCTTTACATTGAGGAGCAATCTACAGTATTTTAAGTCCTTTTCACATCCAGCAAGCAAGATTGTACCAGCTGCATATTGCAGGTTGTTAATGAGACTTCCTCCAATCCTGATGCCACATTCTTCTTCACAAAATCCAGCTTCTTGGATTATTTGTTTAGCATTATAGATTGGATAAATTTGGTGAAAGAATACAACCCTGGTGCGCGCCTGTCCTGACTCTAAACCATTCAGTATCGCTTTGTTCTGTTTGAACGATTGCTTCTTGATCTGTTTGCAAATTCCTCTTGAGCACAATTAAATGGTATGGAGTACCCATTCATCTCAGTATTATTCATAGTTTGTCATGATCCACACAATTGAAAGCCTTTGCATAGTGAATAAACCATAAATTAACATCTTTCTGGTATTCTCTGCATTTAAGATTATCTGACATCAGCAATGATTTTCCTCACTCCCCATCCTCTTCTGAATCCAGCTTGAATTTCTGGCAGTTCCCTGTTGATGTACTGTTGCAACCATTTTTTAATTATTTTCAGCAAAATTGTACTTGCATGTGATAGTCACTATATTATTTGATGATTTCTGCACTCCATTGGGTCACAAATACAAATCTCTTTTCATTGGTTGGCCAGGTCTATCTTCCAGATTTCTGCGTAAGTACCTCCAGTGCCACATTAGTTTCTTGAAAGATTGCAATCTTTTGTCCGTCAATCCCTGGAGTCTTATTCTTTATCAATGCCTTCAGTGCACCTTGGACTTCTTCATTCAGTACCATTGACTCTTGATCATATGCTAACTCTTGAAATGGCTGAACATTGACCATTTCATTTTGACATTCCTTCCATTTTCTTTTGTTATTTTCTGCATCATTCAATATTTTGTCCTTAGAATCCTTCAGTATTGCAAGTTGAGGGTTGAATTTTTTCTTCAGTTCCCTCAGCTTCGGAAATGCTGAACATGTTCTTCCCTTTTGATTTCCTGACTCCAGATCTTTGCACATTTCATTATAATTCTTAATTTTGTCTTCTTGAGTTTCCCTTTGAAATTTTCTGCTCAGCTGTTTTACTTCATCATTTTTTCCATCCACTTTAGATTCTCTATGCTCAAAACCTACCTTCAGAGTCTCTTCTGACAACCATTTTGGTCTTTTCTTTCTTTCCTATCTTTTTAGTGAATTTTTGCTTTCTTCCTGTATGATTTTCTTGATGTCATCCCACAACTCTTCTGGTCTTCAGACATCAGTGTCTAATGCATCAAATCCTAGTCTTAAAATGGTCTCTCAATTCAGGTAGGATATATCTAAGGTTACATTTTGGCATTTGTGGACTTGTTACAATTTTGTTCAGCTTCAACCTGAACTCGCATATGAGCAATTGTTGGTCTGTTCCACCGTCTGTCCCTGACCTTGTTTTGATTGATGATATTGAGCTTTTCCACCCTCTCTTTCCACAGATGTAGTCAATTTGATTCCATCTTGTGAGGTCCATGTGTATTGTTGTCTTTTATGTTAACAAAGATGTTTGCAATGAATGTTTGCATTGGTGTTGCAAAATTCCATCATGCGCTCTCCAGCATCATTTTAATCACCAACACTCTATTTTTCAACTACTAACACTTCGGACATATTGTCAGGAGGAAACAGTCACTGGAGAAGGATATCATGTTCGGTAAGGTGTAGGGTCAGAGAAAAAGAGGAAATCTCCCAACAAGATGGATTGGCCAAGTGGCAACATTGATGGACTCAAGCGTGGCAACAATAGTGAGGTTGGCCCAGGATCGGGCAGTATTTCGTTCTGCTGTGCATAGGGTTGCTATTGGTTGGTACCGACTTGATGGCACCTAACAACAACAACAACACCCCTGCCTCTTTGTTTCAATCACCAGTCATTACCAATATATCTTGATTGCATGTTTGATCAATTTCAGGCTGAAGAAGTTGGTGGTATTCTTCAATTTCTTCATCACTGACTTTAATGGCATAAATTTTAATAATAGTGGTATTAACTGGTCTTTCTTGTAAGCATATGGATATTAGCTTATCTGATCTGTTGTACTTCAAGATAGATCTTGAAACGTTCTTTTTGATGATGAATGTTATGCTATTCTTCAAGTTGACTTTCCTGGCATAGTAAACCATGTGATTTTTCTGATTGAAAATGGCCAATACCAGTCCATTTTTTTGCTCACTAATGCCTAAGATATTGATCTTTATGTATGCTATTTCATCTTTGACAGTTTCCAGGTTCATTCATCATACATTCCCTGTTTTGATTATTTATGGATGTTTGTAGCTGTTCCTCATTTTGAGTTGTGCTTATCAGCAAACGAAAGTTCCAAAAGCTTTTCTCCATCCATGTCATAATGGTCAACTCTATTTTGAAGAGGTAGCTTTTCTCACTCCTATTTTGAGTGCCTTCCAGCCTGAGTGGCTTATCTTCCAGCACTGTATCTGACAATGTTCCTCTAATATTTATAAGGTTTTCAGTGACTAACCGTTCAGCAGTCATCCATCTCTCCTTTTTCCTGGTCTGCCTTCGTCTGGAAGCTCTGCTAAAAACCTGTACACCATCAGTATTTCATAGCTTCCAGCATCACAGCAACGTAAAAGCCACCACAATACAACAAACTGACAGATGAGTGTGTATAGATATAGTTGTTGGGTTTTGTTTTGTTTGACTTTTCTGTGTAGTAGTAGTATCCACTACTCTAATATCTCTTGTTATACTAATAAATCAACAAGGTGTATAGATACAGTTGTTGATTTATCATTATAAAAGAAATGTTAGAATATCGGAGAAAATTACCAAAACACAGAAAAGTAAAATAAATAGATAAATACCATAAGGAAAGAAAATAAACCTGTTCAAAGTCCCACCCTTTAAACCAAGCCACCGTTGACATTTTAACATATTTCCTTAGTCATTACATTTTATTCTGCCTTTGTTTCCACTCGGTAATAAGTAGTTTGTCTGTGTCACAATGATTATTTTAATGACTGTGTAACAGTCCATTTAAAAAATATTATATAATTTACTTAGACAATCATAAGTCCATAGGTGTTTGAGTGGTTCATTGTTTATTTTGCTATTTTAAATAACCCTGCATAATTTTTGTACAGATGTGCTTTCAATATGTAAAATGCAGCCTCACAAATTCTTCCCAATCTTTAAACATAAAAATCATTAAGCAATGAATAAGAGTGCTTTCCCTGGGAAAGTGATCTAAGCCACTAGACTTCTGTGTTCAGAAAACTGAGGAGGAAATGATGAGTTCAGTGAGCAGAGAGTGTTTTAGTCAAAAGGAACAGGATGTTCAAAAGGCATGAGGTAGAAAGAGCATGCTGCATTTGAGGCATGAAATAGGACCATTGTGTTTGGTATAGAGAACAGAAGATAAAATTGCGTTGAATGAACCTGGATAAGTAGGCAGAGGCTAGATCTAATGCACACTCATAGATTATGGTATAGTTTAGGATTTTAACCTAAAAATACAGGAAGCTTCTTAAGGATTCACTTAGGAGATAAAATTGGTAGAACTAGTGATGCAGAACAATAGATTTCAGAAATCAGTGTTGGGGCTGCCTCAGGGTCACCTGCTCACCTACATGTGGTGGGAGCACTGGGCTGAGTCCAGAGACAGGGGCACTAGCCCCGCCCCCTGCACCTGTGGAACCACTGGGTAAACTGGAGGCACAGGTCTGGTGGGGGGCTGTGGGATGACCACCACAAGTCAACATCCTGGTCCTGGAAGGTGGTGAGCCTGGAGGAAAAGTACCTCCCAGAGCCGTTGGTGGAGAAGGACTCCCTGTACCCCTCCTTTATACATGCTCTGTGACTCGTGAACCACAAAATAAAAAAGTTTCAAAAGGAGAAAGCAAGGAAGAAGAAAAGTACATGGATGTGGTGATTCATAGAACGTGAAGCTGGGACAGAAAGTGGTAGTTAATTCCTGTAAAATAGTTTCCTAAGTTCAACTTTGTGGGAAATCATTTGGGTCCACATGGCAATTCTTAGAAGCATTTCCTGGGAAATTTTCTTGACAGAAATGTCCATTCTTGGAAAAGGTTTCATGCGGGACAAGACATAGAGTTGAGGAAAAGTGAAGAAGCAAAGTACTTCCACCTCAGTGAAGACCTCCATGTTCTCAGAGAAGTCTTTGCCCCCCAAGCAGAGCAGGTGCCCAGGACCTGCTTTGGAAGCCGTAAAGAAGTTCTTCATTCCAGACTGGAATGATGAAATCAGGCAAGCACAGCTGCTGGAATTAATATACTTAAAAAGTGGTTGAGAAAGCGCAGATGTTCCAGTAGTTCTAAAGAAAGCTCACTTACATACAAAAGATGTACTAACTCCCGTAGTAACCAGGAGAAGGGACGGCATCATGGCCTGGCCAGTGGAAGTTGGTGTACACCAAGGGGCACCAACCCCCAGAAGAGTCAACAAGCTGAGGAAGAGAACTGCTCACTCTGCAAGCAAGAGCAGTCTCCCCAACTGGGTGCTGTCCTCCATCACCAGTCTCACAAGAGACCTATGGAGAATATGACTATGACGATGAGTATGGTACTACATGCGATGAACTGAGTTATGATGCCTGTGGTGTCCGCCATACACCCAGACCAAAGCAGAACTGATTACTGTTATTATGGCCATGGGGGACACCAAAGGAAGCCTCCAGAGACCAGTCAGATGGCAGATACTCACTATATTGACTGAAGCTGCAAGATAGCCAGTCTCCACCAGTCTTGTATATCACACACAAATTTTTTTTTCTATGAACAATCCCTTTTTAACAAATCAAAATGCTTAAAACATGAAAGGATGAAACTTACACTACTTTGTTGGAACATCAACCAGGCAGAAAAAGAAGACATGTAAAATTTTGTTATTTCTAGTCTGTATGTTAATCAACTAGGTCATCAAAAGAAAAAATTACTTTGGTGTTAAAACAAGAAAACAGGTTTAATAAATACGGTAATCCATTTGTTTAGCATAAACCTCACCTTTCATTTTAAAGGTTTTCATAGAATTTAGTTATTTGTCTTTCAGCCATATGCTAGGTTGTTGTTTTTTCTCTCATTAACATGCTTAAAATGTGCAATCAAAGTGGTATTCTCCATTAACTCAAGTCTTCAACTGTTCTGTAGTGTTCAGCCAAGTCTCCTCTTACCTGATAATAAACTTTTGAAGCATTGTGGGTGGAGTCAATGGCAGGCAGTATATTAGTTAGAAAGCAACCCTAGTGGCACAGTGGTTAAGCACTAGGCTGCTAACTAAAGGTAGGTGGTTTGAGTCCTCAAGCTGCTGCATGGGAGAAAATGTGATGATCTGGTTCCATAAAGATTTGCAGCCTGACAATCCTGTCCTTTGGAATCAACTCAACAAGTTAGGGTCAACTAGACTCTCAGAACATTTGACTCAAACACAGTAGAAGTTTATCATTTTATAACGATTTACCTATTAGAATCAAAAGAGAGTTTTCCTGATAATCTAGAGAGCATCTGCCCCTTGCAGTCCTTCAGGATCACAAGATGCTGCGGCTGTGCCATCTTAGACACATCTTGATCTCCCTGGGAGTCATCCCCATTCTGCAAACCAAAAGAAAGAAAAGTACTAAGTGTGAAAGATGTTTGGGAAGCTTTTTAAGGGCCATACCCAGAAGTAGCTCTGGTAGCGTAGTGGTTACGAATCGGGCTGCGAACCTTAAAGTCAGAGGTTCGAAACTACCAGCCGCTCCGCGGGAGAAAGATAAGGCTTTCTACTCCGTAAAGATTTACACCCTCGGAAACCCTGTACAGGGTCGCTAAGGGTCGGAACCGACTCGACGGCACTTAACAACAACAACAACAAACCCAGAAGTAGCACACTTCACGGTTGGTCACATTCCCTCTTAGTCACATGGCTACTCACAAGCGCATGGAATGCTGGGAAATGTATCCTAACTGGGTACACAGGCAACAAGAGTTTTGTGGATAACCATCAGCATCTGCCACCATTTGTACAAAGAAGTTTAGAAGGTTGAAGCCCGCCCTTCCTGCCAAACGTTCATTACTCTTTAGAATAGTTGCTAAAGCTGAGTTACTGTCTCCTTTCTCTTTTTGCGCACTAAGCCACCTTCCATCACCTTACCTAAGAAGCTCCGAGAATTTATTGTGGCAATGTATGCATTTCAGTGAATTTCCAACCCCCAGATGTTGACAAGCTGCCACAATGTAAATGGCTTCCAAATATAACAAGTGGACCAATTAACAAGCATGTCCTGTCTGGGATTTAAAAATACTAATATTATAGAATCATTCTACCTGACAGCTCAGTAGAGATTAAAGGCACTAATCCTTATATTCATATCAAGTTACAGCCCTGTATGACTAGACTCATTTATTGATCCTTACAACCAACAGGGAGAGCATTGTGTTGTTGATAAGATATGCCACAAAGGACAAAGAGCAAAGGCAAGCTCTTTCCTCTTTCTTTTTTATGTACAAATAATACCAAGGCGTCCAGAGTGGGATCCTGTCCAAGGAACTTGTCAACAACATAGCTTTGGGCTTTGTTCTGGGGTAGATTATTTTTGCTGTCATTTCTCAGATGTTTCTTTCTATAGAATGTGCTGTCATGTCAAAACAGACTGGGAAAAATAAGCTCCACTACTTGACCGGTCTTCCTAACAAGAAGAAAGTTCATGAAGCCAGCATATGTGGATTCTAGAAACTTCTCTCATGACAGCAATCTTAGTGTCACAATTAAAACAAAAAAGTTAATTCTGAAAGTAGAACATGTTTAAGGGTTTGGCCATTTGAACAAAAAAAAAAACCTAATGCTATAATTCAGATTTTCTTTAAGGAGGCCGTCTTGTCTGTGTACTTGTTCAGATGAGGATCCTTAGTGTTGAAGGTATCTGAGTTTGAATCCCCGCCCTGACATTTTTGGCTTCAGGGTGGGAATTAGAGGGGGCCAGTGGTTCTGCTTCCATGTCACCATTCAGGGGTCCAAACTAATGTGACTTTACCCAGGCTTCTTATCCTTTATGAGCCTCATCTTTCTCACACGTAAAATGGAATTAATATTAGGAGCTACCTCACAGAGTCATTGTGAAAAATAAATATTTGGATGTTATTTTATAATTTAAAAAAATGTTTGTAAGACATTTAACTTATAATCAGTAATCAGTAATCGTGTTCTTTCTGCCTCTAATGTGTTCAGGGTATTTTTGCATAGCGCGTGACCTCAGGACGTTCCTGATGTTTACATAGACAGACTCATTCTGGACCTGAGGATTAGCAATGTATATCTAGTACCTTCTTGGGGAGGCTCAAGTTAGGGCTGGTAAAGTTTTCTGAAACAGCCTTGTCCTCTCTGGAGAGAAAAAGAAATAAGAGCTTGGTGATGCCTCATTTATTTTTCCTCTTCCTTTATTCAGATTTTGTTTGTAATATGTCAAAGCCAGTCCATAAAGGGCTCGCTGTGGTTCTAAACCATCTTCCTGGCATCATTCTCTGTCTGAAGCCCACAGTCCCAGACAAGAAACCCTTAAAAGTAGCACCAGCAACAACACATCCATCAACAGGCAAGCACACATGCAGGTCCGTGTGTGAGTGAGTCTCAGAGGGTTTGCTAATCAGTGTAGTGAAGAACTAGTGCTACAGAATTTTGCTTCCCCCACCTCATTGGCTCCTGCTCACTTCTATGGTTCCAGGTTTACAGAGGCTGGAGGTTACCTCCTTCTACCATATGTTGTTGTGAGTGTTTCCATGTGCCATGAACCCCTCTGCTATTACCTGAGGTACAGGTGGTAGATACCCTGTCATATCCTGTTAAACAGGCCCGGTTTCATGGGGACATAAGGCAAAAGTGACTGAAGAGAATGGAAGAAGCTTACAATGAATTTCCGGGGAAATGAAAAACAGCTCCCAAGTCTTTGTCCATCTCTGGGTTCTCATTCTGCCTCTCTCACTTTGCTCTGTGTGTCCTCGTGTTTTCTCTCTCATTCTTATATTCCCTCTCCCTCTCTCTTCTTTTCTCTCCTTTACTCTCTTCCCCTCTATGTTCTCTGGCCCAGGCCCTGATCAAGGTAGTACACATTGGTGAGCAGTAGGAGTTTTCTGCAGGATGGCAGACACAGAAAGTCACTCTTGCTGACTTAGGAGGCCTCCACCATGGCACAGTTGTGGAGAGAGTGTTCACTCCCTGACTCACTTAATCATCATCCTTTTGTCGATGGAACTAAAAGCCCATTTACTCCAGGTTTCATACTTTGCCTCTCTTGCTCTAGAAAAGCTCTTCATTCCTCTTAAGGATTGTGTGCTGACTGCCCACTGGCCTCCACAAAGAAAGATGTTAACAATAAGTACTACATTTGAGCAAGTCACAGCAAAGAAAGAGACGGGATACTTGTAGACGATGGCTTATAGGAGCTCATTTTTCCTTGTGCTTTTGGATAAGAAATGAGTGGGAGTCTTTAACTTGTTTTCTTGCTTTTCGGAGGCCTTCTCTTGTGTGCTATTTTGTGGTTTTGGTTTTTGATGTTTTTTTGTTTTAATTAAAAATTGAACTTGGAGTCCTAAGTCCACGCTGGCATGATGCTCTTACTCTCCCTAGAGGTGCTGCCATGGAAACTCGGCTTCTCCAAGTCACCTGGGTCTTCTCCAGATGTATGCAGAGTTGATGCTAATCTGGTCCATGCCATGCATTTGAAAAATCAGTATCTTATCATTTGAGCCAGGGAACTGAAGACAAAATTCAAGCCTCGACTTTCATTATTGAAAGATTCTCTGGGCAAATTATTGAATGATGCAGAATGCATCAAGAAAAGATGGAAGGAATACACAGAGTCACTGTACCAAAAGGAAATGGTTAATGTTCAACCATTTCAAGAGATACCATATGACCAAGAGCCAATGATACTGAAGCAGGAAGTCTAAGGTGCATTGAAGGAATTAGCAAAGAACAAGGCACTAGGAATTGATGGAATAAAAATTGAAATCTTTCAAGAAAGTGAGGCAGTACAGGAGGCACTCATTCATCTCTGCCAAGAAATATGGAAGACAACTATCTGGCCGACTGATTGGAAGAGATCTGTGTTTGTGCCCATTCCAAAGACAGGTGACCCAACAGAATGCGGAAATCATTGTACAATCTCTTTGATATTCCATGCAAGTAAAGTTTTACTAAAGGTAATACAGAAACAGCTGCAAGTATACAATGACAGAGAACTTCCAGAGGCTAAAGCTAGGTTCAGAAGAGGCTGTGGAACGAGGGATATCATTGCCTATGTCTGATGAATCATGGCTGAAAGTAGACAATATCAGAAAGATGTTTACCTGTGCTTCATTGACTATGCAAAGGCTTTCAATTGTGTGGATCATGACAAGCTATGGACAACATTGCGAAGTAGAGTATTCCAGAACACTTAATTGTGCTCATGAGGATTCTACCTGGACCAAGAGGCAGTTGTTCGAACAGAACATGGGAACACTGAATGGTTTAAAATTAAGAAAAGTGTGTGACAAGGTTGTATTCTTTCACCATATTTATTCAACCTCTATGCTGAGCAAATCATCCGAGAAGCTGGCTTATATGAAGAAAAACGTGGCATCAGGATTGGAGGAAAACTCATTAACAGTCTGCGATATACAGATGATACAACCTTGCTTTCTGAAAGTGAAGAGGACTTAAAAGATTTACTGATGAAGATGTAAGAGCACAGCCTTCGGTATGGATTGCATCCAATGTAAAGAAAACAAAAATCCTCACCACTGGACCAATAAATAACATTCTTATCAACAGAGAAAAGATTGAAGTTGTCAAGGACTTCATTCTTCTTGGATCAACTATCAACACTCACAGAAGCAACAGTCAAGAAATCAAACGATGTATTGCATTAGGCAAATCTGTTGCACAAGAACTTTTTAAAGTATTGAAGAGCAAAGATGTTAGCTTGAGGACTAAGGTGCACCTGACCCAAGCCATTGCATTTTTAATGACTTCATATGGTGTTGGAGGAGAATATTGAAAGTGCCATGGGCTGCCAAAAGAACCAATAGATCTGCATTGGAAGAAGTGTAGCCAGAGTGCTCCTTGGAGGCCAAGATGACCAAACTTCATCTCTTATACTTCAGACATATTGTCAGGAGGGAGCAGTCACTGGAGAAGGATATCATGTTTGGTAAAGTGGAGGGTCAGAGAAAAAGAGGAAGACCCCCAACGAGATGGATTGGCCAAGTGGCAGCATCGATGGACTGAAGTGTGGCAACAGTAGTGAAGTTGGCCCAGGATCGGGCAGTGTTTTGTTCTGCTGTGCATAAGGTCGCTATGAGTCAATACTGATTAGATGGCACCTAACAACAACAACAGTGTGTACTTCTCCCTGGAGTGGAAAAGATGCTGTAAGTCAAGTCTTCACCCCCTTGTAGCAGCCCTGTCTTCCTCCCTCCAACCAGTTTGCCATCCCTAGTGATTCACATAGAATCCTGAGTAAAGGAGAGGGATGGATCCATTCCTCTGTTCCTGTTGTTGTTGTTAAGTGCCATCGAGTTGGTTCCAACTCATAGCAACCCTGGCTAGGATATACAAGGAGCGCCTGGTGGCTTTGAACTGCCGACTTGTGGTTCAAACTGACTTGCAGTCCAGCACATTAACCTGCAGCAGCACCACACCAGGACTCTAGCATATGTGTATATAATTACATATTTACATACAGGTATTCCCCCACTTTTTAAAAGTTTGCCTTATACCATTTCACTTTTACAAAAGCCCTTCACGTGTACCAATTTTCACTCACCAAAAGAAATCTGAAGAGGATTTTAACTTTTACCAAAAAAGAGGCAAAAAGTGAAATTAGCATTCAGTGTTGTTTTTCAGCAAGCTTTAAAGAGGCAGTATGCATCCCAACCTGCAAGAGTGGTATCACCAAGTTCCTTCCTGAAAGTTATATTCAGCATCTCAGAATCAACTTCCCTCCCGGGAACTACACTGAGCATCTCAGAATTGAGCCATTGTAGTTTTGAACTGTGTCCTCAAGTCAATTCCAACTCATAGCAACCCAGAGTAGAACAGCTCCATGGGGTTCCCGAGACTACATTTTTGCAGACTGCCTCATTTTTTCTGCAGAGCAGCTGGTGGATTCAAACCATGGACCCTACAGTTAGCAGCCCAGCTCTTCACCCTCTGTGCCACCAGGCTCCTGAGAACACTACATGTTAGTGTTATTTTAAGTTTTATATGTTATTTAGTAAGTTATTTTCGGGGTCTGGGAATGCTCAAAACTATTTCCCATATAAATTAATGGTAATTACTCCTCTTTATGGGCTCCTGGTATGGCACTGTAGGGTCAGCACTAGACTCTGAACCACAAAGTCAGCAGTTCAAACCCACCAACTTCTCCTTGGAAACCTTATACAAAGTCTCTATCAGCCAGAATCAACTCAACGGCACTTAACAATAACACCACCAACTCCTCTTTATGCTCTTTTGGCTTATGAAACATTTTATAGTATTGCTCTACTTTTGGATAGCAGAGAAAACCTCTTGTGTGTGTATACGTGTATAATATATATGTAATATATGTAATGTGTATATATACACACATACATGTGAGAGAGTTTGGTTGATTTTAAGGAATTGGCTCACACAAAAGTCCAAAATCTGTAGATCCAACAAAAGACTAGAGAGATTCCTGAAGGTTTATATTCCCAGACCTGTAGGTCAGGTGATAGGAAGAGTGAAGAGCAGATAAGTTCTGGTCAAATTGTCCCTTTATAGTCTGGAGGCAGAATACGCTCTAGAGAAAAGTTCCTTTTAGCTATTAAGGCCTTCAGCTGATTGGAGGCCCTGCACATTATAAGGGTAACCTACTTTACTTGAAGTCAATTGAGTTGTTAATCACCTGTAACTGCTTCATAACAGAATCCACAGTTTGATCAAACAACTGGGCACCATAGCCTAGCTGAATGGATACATAAAATCACTTTCACAAAATACAATGTCCTTACAGAAAAAGGTACATATCATAAAGGAACCAAGCCACCCAGAGTGTGGAGGCTCTGTAGGATAAACACACTGGACTGTGAATGAAAGGCTCTGAGGTTCAAACTCACCAGCTGATCTGTAGGCAAAACACGAGGCTTTCTGCTACCTCAAAGATTTACAGCCTCAGAAACCCTATACAAGGTCACTATGAGTCGGAACCAACTTGACAGCTCTTAACAACAACAACAACCAAGTGAACTCACCCTGCAAAACAAGCACCCAGATCAAGAAACTGTTCCCAGAGGTTCAAGTCTTGTTCTCACCCTCTTGGGAAACCATTGTCTGTGACTACTAACAACATAGAGTAACATTGTCAGTTTCTGTCTTGTAGTTCAAGAAATGAAATCATACAGTGTTGTCTTGAGTGTCTGATATTTCTTATTCAATCTTGTTTGTTTCATGTAGTTGTAGATTATCATTTTCATTGATGTTTAGATTTGCTTCTTATATTTTTATGTTTCTTCCAAAGAATTTGGACACTTTCTTTTCCTTGGCAAGAATCCTTTACCAGCTGCCTCTGTTTCATCAACTTTTAACTCCCCTCCTCTTCCTGCCTTGTCAGTGTAAATTTTAAAAGGCAAGAGATGTAGGGACGCCTGAGAGACCCAAGGCATTATTTAACTTGGCCAAAGGAAGTAGAAGATGTGCAGACACATGCTTCCTGCCCAGCAGCTGCAGTGACAGCCAGCCAAGAGACCACACATGTCGCCTGGTTCACCTGCCTGTGTTTAGCTGATGGATTTCTTTTTCTTCCTAGGTGTACCTGAAGCTGAAGTCACTTGGTTCAGGAATAAAATCAAACTGGCTCCTCCTCATCATCCTCACGAGGGCTCCTTGCTACTCACAGATGTGTCCTCCTCAGACCAAGGCCTGTACTCCTGCAGGGCGGCCAATTTGCACGGACAGCTGACTGAGAGCACACAGCTACTGATCCTTGGTAAACCCCTCAAGGCTGCCTGCACCTCCCCCCACCTCCCCACCCCACCCCAACCCCGTGGACCCATCGGGGTGACTATCTAACCCACCCACAGCTCCTTTTTGACAGATCCATTTAAGAACAGAAAGGCAACATAAACACCCCCTTCACTTCTCCCCAGTTTAGGCCCTTCAAGTAGAAAGAATATAGAGTTTGGAGCCAAGCAGACATGAGATTAAGCTCTGACTTCTGCCATTTATTTACTCACTTTGAGCAAGTTACTCAACTCTGCTAAGGCTTAAATGCTGCTCTCTTGATGTGAAGACCTAGAAAATAAAGACCGCCCACCTTGCCACACAGAGTTTGTGTCAAGAGAGATATAATATAGGTAAGACAATTGTGCTTAGCTCCTTCCAGGGTAAGGACTTGTTTGAGAATAAGATAAAAGCTAGAGACTACCTCCTTCCCAAAAAATTCATGGAGGTAAACTTTTTCATATAATTTCAGGAAGATTATGGCCTAGTCTACCTAAAATCCACACGTTTTCCCCCAAAATAAAAACCCCTAATTCTTGGTCAAATCAAACCAAAAAACCATACCTGTTGCCATTGAGTCAAGTTCTAGCAACTGTCTAGGGAAGAATAGGACAGCCCTGTAGGGTTTCCAAGGCTATGAGTTTTACAAAAGCAGATTGTCACATCTCTTTTCCATGGTGTAGCTGGCAGGTTCAAACACTCAACCTTTCAGATAGCAGCGAAGCACTTAACCATGGTGTCACCAGGGCTCCTAAAAGTGTTAAATGGGTCCTTAAGACTCAGAACAATACTTGGTTGTCTAGTGCTTGCCCTAGGCATGTAGCATGCGATAATCCTTTCTGTGCCCTGGACTCAAGTCACTCAAGTTTTCTTCTCCATTGAGTCTGGGCGCTGTGGGAATGGAGCAGCAAAGCTTATATTTGAGTTCCCCTTTAGAGAAAAAAAAAATTATTAGAGAACTCATGCTAGCTTTCTTGTCAAGAGAAAGTGATCAAAGAGAAACAAAAAGAAAAATGGGAGCCATATACATCATTACACACCACGCATACATGTACATATACTTATGAACTTCCTGAGGGAAGAATAAACTATATACTTCTATTTTCATACCCTAAATGGCAGATATACCAAAGCCTAGCTTACCTCACCCCTGCTCACTCTGATCTGATAGAGGTCTTGATGGGCTTCTGTCTCCCCAGTGATTATGCAAGCCTCAAGCCATCTTAGGAAGTCACAGAAAACCAGCTCTCGTTTGCTTGGTGTTGAGTTTCATCCAGCGCTCTGCTAGTCCAGTG
Source organism: Chrysochloris asiatica (assembly GCF_000296735.1). Classification (NCBI taxonomy): domain Eukaryota; kingdom Metazoa; phylum Chordata; class Mammalia; order Afrosoricida; family Chrysochloridae; genus Chrysochloris; species Chrysochloris asiatica. The sequence continues at coordinate 7,810,305 of NW_006408583.1, read as the reverse complement.
CGCAGGAGGATCAAGTGCCCCACACTGGGATATGGTGTTTACTGATGGGCTTTTCCTTCCTAATCACCCTTCCTCTTCACCTTCTGTGAACAGAGATGAAAGTCTAGGATGTGCTGCTGCTGCTGCAGCTTTGCCAGTGGAGTGTGATGTTCTGTGAGCCAGTCCTTACAACATTCCAGCTCTAATACGGTGTGACCAGGGCACCGTGTGTGAGGAATTGCTTCACCACGTAACCAAACATGAGGGGAAAATCACTATTGAGACTTAACTGTAGGGCTTTTCCTAATCAAAAGTCTTGTTTGGTTTATTAGTCAAAGTGTGTTACTTTTTATAGATAATCTCTCTCTTTTTTTAATCTACAAAAATGTTACTTAATTTTTAAAGGGAGGATTTTGTGTATACAGTGAAGATTTCATGCCAAGCTCTTTGACTTGCAGTGTGGTGACTGGACGTCTACGAGGTGGAGTTTGATTCATTCATCCAATCATCTAGTCATGAAAATGATATAAATTCTGTTAGTGGAACACTGGCAGACAGCTAGTAGGACAGATATAGGAGATGACTTCTGTCATTGGAGAGTTCAGTTTCTCTAGGAAGATACACTAGACATGTACCAAAGAAGCAAAACATTGTAGAGGCTGTAAAATGTTTAGAGGGGCAGACATTTAGTCTAAGAAGACCTGAGCATGTGGTTGTGGTTGTTGTTAAGGGCCGTCGAGTTGCTTGGTTCCGACACATAGAGAGCCTGTATAGGGCTTTTGAGAAGCAGTTGGTGAGTTTGAATCACTGACCTTATGGTTAGCAGTCCAGTGCTGATCCTACATCACTATATCAGTAGTCCATTTTGAACATAGCCTCCCTGTTTCCTTCTTAGGGAGTAGATTAGCAAATGTATCTTGAGCTTCAAGAAGGGATTTTACAAAGGAGGGGAGGCAGAGGGGCTAACTTTGAGTATGCTGCCACCATCAACTCCCAAAATCAGAGGAGAAAGAGATCTTGGTGAAAACCCTAGTTTTATAGATGAGGAATGGCTCAGAGGAATTAAGTGAAATTGTTAGGTGACTTGCTGACAGATCCACAGCTCAAACCAAGGTCTCCTGATCCTAAGCCTAGTGTTTTTCCCTTTACCATAATGAAAAAAAAAAAAAGTTTTTAAATTATATTTCATATATGAGGGTAAATAAAAAATTATCAGCACTCCAACTATAGAGTTTATTTTCATCAATGTTTAGAAAAGACAAATCATTTTTCAACATAATCTTACTTTTCAATACATTCTGTCCGTCTGTCAACAAGTTTTCATATCCCCTTATTTTAAAAAACGTTTTAGACTGAGCTGCAAGCCATGAATGCACCACTATCATGCATTTAGATGTGGATGGGCATTATAAATGGAGTACGGATAAATTTTGACTCACCTCATATATCTACATACATACATATACCTCAAAAGGAAGTTTTTGCAGAACATCAACAGTGTGGGCAGTAGTGTGTGGACGTGCATTGTCATACAAGATTGTAACACCCTTGGAGAGCAGTCCTCTGCATTTAATACAAACTTTAGGCTTCAGCTCTTCAGTGAGCATCTCACTGTAATGAGCAGTGTTGATTGTTGAACCTTTTTCCTGCTAGTGATCCAATACTGGCCCACGAGAGTTCTAGAAAACTGTAATCATCAATTTTCCAGCTGATAGTTAACTTTTGAATTTTTTCTTGGTTGACGATTGAGGATGTTTCCATTCTGTTTATTCTCAGTCTCATAATGGTGAACCCATGTCTCATCACCAGTAATGAATTTTTTAAAGAAACTTTAACCTTTCTTTGAGTACCAGTCCAAATTTTGTTTGTTGATGTCCAAACGCTTCTGTTTATGCTCTTCGTGAGTTGTTTCAGTACCCATCTCATACATACTTTTAGAAACCCACGTCTCTGGTGTAGTATTTCATAGACAGAGTTATGACTGATTTGCAAAATGATTTGTCACATAATCCACTGTCACTTGTTTGTCTATTCTATAGAATCATTTCATGTGCATGCTCAACGTTGTCATCAGTTGTGGACATGGATGAACATTTTAATATAACTGGAGTGCAGATAATTTTGACTCATATATATATGTGTGTGTGTGTTTGTTTACATACATACATATACACTCAAATGTTAAGCTAAGTCAAAAATTTTGCTTCAGAATCATAGCAATCTTATTAAGCAAAAATATGAAAATGTGAAGCTATTTTTTTCTAGACATGTCCACCATCTAGGTCTGTATACTTCTAGATCTATAGACTTGTGAATTTTATGGTTCCATCTCCCTAACCCATTCCTAAAGAACTGTGTCCCTTGATTTATTCCACATCAAAATGGTAGTTTGGGCATCGTTGAGGCACTCAAATGGGTGCCTCTAAAATATTCTTTGATTTGGGGAACAAAAAGAAGACTGAAGGGACAAGATCAGGGCTGTTGTAGGGTAGGTAGGGTAAGGATTCACAGTGAAATCCTCATAAGACAGCCCTTGCTACCCTTGAAGATTAAGCAGGTTTATTGGGATGATGGGAAAAAAATTTCTCAGTGCAACTTTCCTGAAAGTTTTTCACCAATGCATTTTCACATTTTCTTAAAACTTCTTCATAATAAACTCCTATGATTGTCCTGTGTCCTTCAACAAAAAGTCTATCAAGATTGGAGTCCTGGTGTGGCGCTGTAGGATAAGCACTGGACTGCAAGGTCAGTTTGAACCGCAAAGTTGGTCATTCAAACCCACCAGCCACTCCTTGTAAACCCTAAACAGGGTCCTATGAATCAGAACCAACTTACCAGTACTTAAGAACAACAATCCCAAAAAACAGTTGCCGTAACCTTTTGAGCTGACCTCTCTGCCTTGAATTTAACTGGTCTAAGAGATCCCCTCGTAAACCACTCTTTTGATTGGAGGTTTTTTGTTTTGTTTTTTAAGATACCCTAATAAAGAGTGGCTCTGTATGATAAGCACTGAACTGCTAACCAGAAGGTTGGCATTTCAGACCTAACAGTCACTCCTTGGAAGCCTTATACAGGGTCACTATGAGTTGTAACAGACAAGATGGAACTTAACAACAGCAACAAAGAGATTAAGACAAGAGTATTATTAAAGGAGCTCTGGTAGTGTAGTGGTTATGAAT
>NW_006408583.1:7791046-7807047 GCF_000296735.1 Chrysochloris asiatica | reverse complement strand
GTAAAGATTTACAGCCTCGGAACCCCTATGCAGGGTCACTATGAGTCGGAACTGACTCCACGGCACATAACAACAACAATTACTACAGGAATTGTATGCAGCCATTTCTGATTTAAAGTCATGTTTAAACATTGGTAATAAACCCGTGAATGTTAGAAACTGAAATCTTAGAAGCAAATACTCTAATATATGGATGGATGTGTACATATAAAATGTGTATTGTGCATATATGTATGTATAGAAAATGTGTGTGTGTGTGTGTGTGTGTGTACACACACATGAATAGACATCAGAAAGTTAGTGGAAAGGTTCAGTTACCTTTGCATTCCCTTTTCCTGAACTTTCGAAGCCCCTGCGTATATATCTACACACAGGCGTACCTTTTTATTGTGCTTTGCTTTAATGCACATCGCAGATACTGCATTTTTTGTTTCTTTTACAAATTGAAGGTCTGTGGCAACCGTTCACCAAGCACATCTGATGGCGCCGTTTTTCCAATCGCATGCTGCTCATTTCATATTTCTATGTCACAGTTTGGTCATTTTCAACAATATTTCAAACTTTTTCATAATGCTCACTTAATAGGTTATACAGTGTAGTGCAAACATAATTTTTATAGACTCTGTGAAACCAAAAAATTGTGTGACTCATTTTATGGTGATATTCGCACTTTTTATGGCAATGGTCTAGACCCAAGCTCACAGTATTATGTCCTGTATATAATCTCAAGGAGCTCTAGTAGCATAGTGGTTACGAATCGAGCCGCTAACCTCAAGGTCAGCAGTTCGAAACTACCAGCTGTTCCATGGGAGAAAGATGAGGCTTTCTGTTCCCGTAAAGATTTACAGCCTCAGAAACCCTGTACAGGGTCGCTATGAGTTGGAACCGGCTCCACGCACATAACCACCACCACCACCATATAATCTCAAGCTCATGGTTGTTTCTATTTGTGATGGCCTTTTGCTGTGGAAAAGCAAAAGGTGTGATCTGAAGTCAATTCAACACCATCATGACTTTGTCCCTTCCTGTCCCCAACAAGGGTCTAATAAGGAGCCAGTACATAGTAGGCCCTCACGGGATCTTACTGAAATGACCATCAAGTATAAGCGCAGTGAAGCTGCCTCTCCTTCCACCCCAGTAAGTGTTCTTGGGCATGAGCAGCACTTGATGTGATGCAGGATGAAGACAGGGGGGATCGTGGTATCACCCCACCCCAGGCATGATAGGTACCTGCCTTTTTATTTGCCCAGTGGAAATCGTCAGCAGGCCACTCTGTTTTGTCACATTTAACTCTGGCTAACGGTGGCGCCTGCCGACTTTAGCCCTGACTCTGTGAGGTTTCAGTACCACAGCATCCCACTGCAAACTTCTCTACCTGTTCTGTTTATCCAGGTCTTACCTGGGCATTAAAAAAAAGAAAAAAAACAGGGTCACAAAGCTATCAACTTCATAATTAGTTCTGTGTCTTCAAAGAGAAGCGACTATAAGGAATCTTGGAAATAAGATATTACAGCGGCATATCTTTATCTGTCAGGATAATACCAAAGTGCCTCCCTCTTAAGGATATTGTAAAAATTCAAGGATATTTGGAATGAAAATTCTTTAGTCCAGGACTTGGCCTGTAGTAAATGTGTAAGAAGTGCTGGCTTTAAAAAAGAAAAAGGTCTTTTTCCATATCAACTAGACAGCAACTAATAACAATCATAGTAAGTGAATTTGTAAGAATTTATAGGTGCCCAATAGTGCCATGGAGTCCTGATGTGACACTGTAGGATAAACAGTGAGCCATAAGGCTAGTTTGAATCACAAGGGAAGTGGTTCAAACCCACCATCCACTCCTTGGAAACCCTATACTAGGTCGCTATGTATCGGAATTGACTTGACAGGACTTAAGAACAACAGACTCTGAAGTAGGGCAAGCCTGAAATTAGCATACCTCGTTTTTTAGTACTGACCTTATCATTTTAGGCATCAAGTATTAAGTTTGAAATTCAGGTCTACCTCCATCTAAGAGGGACATCTCTATGGGAAAAATACTGTTAAAAGGTAGCAATAGCATTCTCTGCCTAACAGACAAACTCGTAGGCTCACCCACCTCTTCTTCTCCCCCTCAGATGGCCTTTGTGATTTAACCTGCCTGATTCACCATCTGCCTTCTTACAGACCCCCCTCAAGTCCCCACACAGTTGGAAGACATCAGGGCCTTGCTTTCAGCCACTGGACCGAACCTTCCTTCAGTGCTGGCGTCTCCTCTGGGAACACAGCTGGTCCTGAATCCTGGGAATTCCGCTCTCATTGGTGAGTCCAACCCTCTGAAACATTAGGCAGAAATCCAGGGCTGGACAGGATTTATGGATGGGTGACTGCTTGCAGGTGGGAGGGAGGCAGTGGTGGGGGGTGGCCAACAGGAAATCACTAAATTGCCTACAGAATCCAGACTCACCAGTGGAAACTTGGCTGACTTTCCATCTGAGGTGAGTGCAGTTCACTGTCTGGCCTCTAGCTTGTCTTGATTCCAACATGGTTCCTTTCTGAGTCCTCTGGGGCTGATGCCACAGACCAGACTGCCTCACTAAGCGCTGAGAAAGATGCAGCAATAAAGAACAGCTCCTCTCTCTCCCCTTAACAACTGTCCCCTTTCGCTGCCCCATGGCCTCCTCCCATCTAGACTAGAGCTAGAGATGGTTCTCTGTCAGCCAGATCATTTTATTTCTGCCAATGTTTTGGTGGGGACAGCTAAAACCAACCTGGACATACTCTTCAAGGCAAATGATTTCACCAAGTACAATCTCCCTGGCATCTATCATTAGGAGCCTTCAAGTTATTGCCTAATATGTCTGGTGTCCTCTGGCAATAGGGTATCCAATTTCTGGGTCCTCTCACCAGAATCATGGTTCAAGATAAAGATGCTATGATCCCAGAGATAAACATATGCAGCATCTGTGTCAGGTAGATCTTTAGCATCAGCTGGAAAAGACGATGTTTGAAGATTGGTGAATGAATAGCTAAACTGGAAGAGAACCTAGTCCATCAGAAAAAGCAAACTTCTGCCACTGAGATTTGGCTCAAACTCTCACCCTCAAAATTTTAAAAGCTTCCTTTCATCTTGAGCCTTTGCAGCTGGTGACATCCTGACCTGTTAGTGACTAGCTGCTCCCATTCCTATCTCTCTAGATGTTCCTTTTAGATTATAGTGCACGCTCTGAGTACAAGACAGAAGCCAGGGACACTTTGTGTAGGGTTACTGAAATAGTAGAAGGGTAAGTGAAGTCAAGTTATGGAGGGTCTTGAATGCTAGACTGGTTGTTGTTAAGTGCCATCAAGTTAGTTCCAACTCATCGTGACCCTGTGTACAGCAGAATGAAATACAGCCATCCTCACAATCTGTCCTGGGTTTGAATCCATCATTTCAGCCACTGTGTCAATCTACCTCATTGAGAGTCTTCCTCTTTTATGCTGACCCTTTACCTTTCCAAGCACAATGTTCTTCTCCAGGGACTAATTCTTCCTGATAACATGTCCAGAGCATGTGAGACAAAGTCTTGCCATTCTTGCTTCTAAAGAGCATTTAACTGTACTTTTTTCAAGATAGATTTGTTCACTGTGTCTACCATAGGTGACCTTGCTGGTATTTGAAATACCTGTGGCATAACCTCAAACATCACAGCAACACACATGTCACTACTATATAACAAAGTGCAGACCAGTGCTGGGAATACAAAACTGTGGAGGTGGATTTACTAAATGGGGAATTGAGACATGTTTTTATAGGGTTTTAAGTAGGAGAATGATATAGTAATAAGCAATGTTTGGGAAAGATTAAGCTGACATTCTACTGAAGTAATCATTGGTAAGAGTATTTAATGAAAAAATCTTATTTTGAAAGTAGTATATGCTGTAGACCAGGACAGAAATACATACGTGGTGAAGGTAACTGCTAATCATGCCTCCTACAGTTAAGGCAGACATATCTAATCGATCAGGAGAATCTCTTTCACTCAGCCCAGATGCTGCATTGAAAGTCATTTTAATATTCCCTCCAAGCAACCATAACCAAATCACAGCAGTTTCTATCCAGAATGAAACCATTGACCAGCTTTGTGACAGCCAATTAATGGTCAGATTCCATCATACGTATTTATTCTTTGTACAGGATCTGGCTGTAACCGATCCAGAGAACTTTGTAGTCCTATGGTGCGGGGACAGTAACCCAACCTTGGTTCTCATGTTTCCATGGGAATAAAGAGAAAGAGGATGACATTAGGTTTTGAAAGCCATATATCAGAGCTAACTTTTCGGCATTAAGGCTTGATTTTGACATTCCTAGGGAACAAATCTACTTGAAAATTAATGACTTTGTTGGTTATCAGACACTCTGGTATTGATTCACTTGAAGCCATTGCTTCAGCTTTTAAAAAGGAAATAAAAGTTGATTGAGCAACCCATGCATGGATTCATCTGCACCTCACTTTTCATAATTGTGATGTGCAGGCTTGGGACTAATGAAGCCCTTGTTGGTCTCACACTCTGTTTAACTAAGACATGGAGAATGCCCAGCAGAGATTCAGCCATCCTAACTCGGGAAAGACAGTTGCTAATTTTTTGTTGTTGTTTATAGTTATCATTTCTGCAGGAAGGCCTGAGCTGTGCCAACAGCTCTCTAAGGCCAAGTCAAAGGTCAACTTGTCATTCTTTGTGGTCCAGGTCTGAGCAGTGTCCTGCATAGCTCCAGTTTTTAGCAGCAGCATCTCAAGCCTACCTGCAGCACCTAACCCTTTTTGCAGCCATCTGTTAAATATTAGTTCTGGCCACTAAGGCCCAAGACTAGTATTGTCCACACTATCATTTATAGGGTATTGGCACTGATACTTCTCAAAATACTTTAGGTGAAAGTTTGCATAGCAAATTGGTTCCCATTTAACAATTTTTATGCAATTATTCTATAACATTGATTACATTTTTCACCTGTGTGAGCATTCACATTATTTCTATTCTTTTTCTTTTCCCATTAATCTAATTTCCCTTCCCCTTCTTAGCATCTCATATTTGTTTTAGGGTAAATGTTGGTAATTTGATCACAGATGGTTGATAAATTTAAAGGAACATAGTATTCATGGGTGAGGAGTCCTATGTGGCCCCCTATACAGAGTTGCTATGAGTTTGAACCAACTCAATGGCACTTAACAAAAGTGGCATTTATTTTATAAAACAGTCTGTTATTTTGACGAAAGGAACCACTCAGGAGTAGCTTCATTTCCAAGTTTAAAGGGCATCTTAGAACTATAGTCTTGGGAGTTCCTGCAGTCTCTACTAGCCCTATAAGTCTGACCTTTTATAAGAATTTGTGTTTTGTTCCATAGTTTCTCCCATTCTAACTGTGACCTTCTGTTGTATCCCTGAGTCAGAAGGTTTGGTAGTGGTAGTCAGCCACCATCTACTTCTTCATGTCTGAGTCTAGAAGAAGCTGCAGTTCATGGGCCATCAGTTCTGTGGACTAATGTTCTGTGGTGTCCTTCCCTCTGTTTTGTTCCCGAATAAAAGAGAACCATAGTTGTATCTTAAATGGCCACTCACATGTTTTTAAGACCCCAAACTCTACTCACCAATCTAGGATGCAAAACAGTATCTTTTAAAACTATGCCATTCCAGCTGACCTAGGTGTCCCCCAGGACTATGGTCCTAAGCCTTCAAACCCAATTAATTAATCCCACAAGATGATTGGATATAGCTAGCAGGTTCCTTTAACTGTATCCCTATGTTTTATATTATACAAGAGGGCTTCAAAAAGTTCATGGAAAAATGGAATTAAAAGATGATGAAATTTTTCCAAAAAATTTTTGAAGCCCCCTTGTACGTATATACTGCTATACTTACATATGCTTTTCTATACCCATATATGCATACATGTACCCATGCATATATATTTTATTGGTGGTTATTGCAAGGCACTGATACTTTTTTTAAAAAGTGTTTGTTGGACTTTTTAAACAACACATTTTCATGTGAAACAATTAAAAATACAGAAGCAAAAAGAATTAAGTGAAAATGATCTGTAATAACCTAACCCAGAGGTTACTTATGACAAAGGCTACATATCGTTTGTCTAAAATGAAACTTTTTAAAAAGCATCTATGTATATATTTCTAAATACACACACATATATAGGCAAATAAATCAAATGAAATAATCTCTATATATTTCTTATAACTTTTTCCATATACAACAAACATCTTTCCATTATCTCTAAATATTATTTTAATTTTCATTTTTAATGAGTACATTGGGAAGGAGGTACCCTATCTTTTTTCAACTAGTTCTCTAATGTTGGACTTCAAGGTTCTTTGCAATCTTTTGCTACTATAGAAAATTACATAATGAATATTCTTATTTCTAAATCCTACGTACAGTCCCATTTACTTAGGAACCATTCCCAGAATCCTAATTATTGTGTCTAAAGCTTTTTATGTTTTCAGGTTTTGCTATCGAATTGATCTCCAAAAAGTTGTATCAAATAACATTGTATGAAGGTTCCCATTTTCCCAAAATCTTATCAACTCTAGATATGACCAATACTTTTAACGTCTGCCATCTTAATTACAGAATACACACTAGTATAAAATGCATTACAAAAAGTGATATCGATCTATTTTTATTTTTATTCATGTGATTATGTGATTTTCAACAATTTTCATTTTTAATAGCTCTTTCAGTAATGTCTGTTATACTAAGAATTCTCCATTAAGATCCTTTGTTCATTTTTTAATAGGTATTTGTCTTCTTATTGGTGAGATGATACAAACATCTATTTCTATGTATGCTTGACATATATTTCACATCACAACAGCTTTATTGAGCTATAACTGGTGTACAGTAAATTCTACATATTTAACATTTACAGTTTAGTTTTCACACCTGTGAAATCAGAACCACTATTATGAAATGGACAAACCCATCATCTCCAGAAGCAAACTTGTGTTCCAAGTCACAAAGATTTTCTCTCATGTTTTCTTCTTTGTGTTTAGGTTTTAAATTTAGTGCTCTGATCCAGTCTGAGTTAACATTTGTATTTGGTGTGAAAAATGAATTGAAATCACTTTTATACATATGGATACCCAGTTTTGGGATTATCCTTTCTCCACAGAATTTCCTGGTGGAAGATCAGTTGTCCTTGTATTATTTCTGAGCTCTCTGTTCTGTTCTATTGTCTGTCTTTACATCAGCACCACACCGTGCCCTAGGTATTTTGAGGGTTTCCCATCTAGTTGGTAGAAACAGGTAAAACTATCTCCTACCCCATGCAATCCAGGGCACTCTCTGATGGCTGGGTCAGTCATACAGCTTACTTACCTTGTTCATTTCCTATTTCTCGGGGATCACTATTCACTGTATTGAAAACCACTGATTCATATACGAGTATCTTGTCCATTTTTAAATTGTTTCAGTTGGGAAGTTCATTCCATCTCTGTTACTCCATCTTGGCTAGAATCAGAAGTGCATGTGTGTAATACATATGTTTATGTGTGTATATAAAGCTAGTTGTCATCAAGTTGTCTCTGACTCATGGCAACTCCATGTGTGTCAGAGCAGAATTGTGTTCTACAGGGTTTTCAATGGCTGATGGGTGTGTTTTTTTCCAAACCTTAATCAACAGGCTTTTCCTCAAAAGTGCTTTTGGGTAGATTCAAATTGAAACCTTTCATTTAGTAGGCATGTATGTTTGAAATAATTTTTCCTAGACTAAGCTGATGCTTGTTTAGTAACCATTTTCCAGATTACTATGTAGTCACTCCTAAGAGATAATGTAGTCCAGTGCTTGGTCAACTGAGGCCCATCAGTCAAACCTAGCTTGTTGTTGAGTGCCTTTGAGTCTGTTCCAGCTCATAGCCACCCTGTACAGGATGCCCAAGGAGTAGCTGGTGAGTTTGAATCACCAACTTGGTGGTTCAAACAGACTTTGCAATCCAGCACATTAATCCGCAGCCCCACACCAGGACTCCAAATCTAGTTTACCACCTGTTTTTGTAAATAAAGTTGTACTGGGTCACACCCTATCATTTACCTACCTGTTGTCCATGGCTACAGTGGCAAAGTTGAGTCCTTGTGAGAGAGATCTTAGAGACCACAAACCTAAATCATCCTGGGCAGCCCCTGATCTGGTCCATCCACTTCAGTGAAAAGAATCCTGAGTCCTATGGTGGCATGTCTACTGGCCCATGATCACACATTTCCAGTAGCCAAGGACCACACTCTGTCCTCTGCCTCACTAAGTCCTATATTTCCTGTTAACTGGGTTAGATTTTCTTAGTTAGAGAAAATAAACCGAAAGGAAAAAAAGAAAGACCGAAATGTCAGATAGGAGAGTATCGATCTGCCATGGGAACATCAGGGAAGAGAGAACACCTGTGGTCTAAGGCCAGGGATTTTTGTCAGAGACAGATGGCCTTGGGTGCCTCCAAGAACAAAATTATTATGTGTGGCTTGAGAAAAGCAGTCAGGACTGTGCTCCAGCATGTCTCATGTAGGTTCAGAGCCTTTAGTGTCTCACAGAATGTAGGTATAGGGTTTGGTCAGCCACAGACTCTCCTTTGTAAGGGAGTAAGTGTCAGAGGGACTCCTCAGAGCATCTCTGCTGAAGACTCGTGTCATGCTAGCCACATCCAGAACCAAATGGCCCAAACCTTGTCTCCTGCCTTGTGATTTACCGAGAGAAGAGACATGCAGGCAGCCATTCAAGCTGAGTTTGCAGTCAGTCCTCCCCATGAAAGAAGTCATTGTGCCTGGGCCTTCTCCCCAGTGGGGGCTCCAGGGTCACAGCCAAGACACACAGTAGCCGCTCAACAACAGCAACATGCTCCCTGGGGCCACAGGCAAGCAGACCCGGCAGCTGGGCTCCTCAGAGCCTCCCAGCCCACACAAAGGCGGGGCAGTGAGGCCGTGGCCCACACACTGCAGCCCGGCCATGTTTGACAGGTGACTAGGCATTTTCTCCTCTGACCATTTGAAGTGCTGAGAGTTGTAAAGCCCAACTGGACTGAGATATGGTTACAGATGTCTCTGCAAAGAGCACCATGTACTTGTTGACCTCATGCTCAAAGGTGAAAAATAACTTCTTTCTCCATTACTAGACTACTCCTACCAAATAACACTATGCAGCTGAGTGAGCACTGGCTGCACTATCTGAGACCTAGTGTGGTGCTGAGGGATCAGCATTGGCCTGGAATCTGCAAGGTCGGCAGTTCAAACCCATCTGCTGCTCCTTGGAAACCCTACACAGGGTCGCTATGAGTCACAACTGACTAGATGGCACTTAACAACAACCACAACAAGGTCTGGAGTATAAAAGTGGAGGTCTCTAATAGGATTCCTACCCAAACCTTTCAAAGAATATCAGAAACTAGATTAATAAATAGAACTGTATATCAGAAAATTAGGATAAAGATAATTTAAAAAAAAAAAAAAAAATGGCTGCAACCATACATTGACAGAGAACTTCGAGAGGTTCAAGCCAGATTTAGAAGATGATGTAGAACAAGAGATATCATTGCTCATGACAAATGGATCTTGGCTGAAAGCAGAGAATACCAGAAAGATGTTTGCCTGTGCTTTACTGACTACACAAAGGCTTTCAATTATATGGATCATGACAAGCTGTAGACAACATTGCAGAGAATGAGTATTCTAGAACACTTCATTGCGCTCATGAGGAACCTGTACACAGACCAAAAGGTGGTTGTTTGAACAGAACAAGGGAACACTAACTGTGTTGGAAGATGTACAGCCAGAATGCTCCTTGGAAGCAGGATGGCCAGTCATCTCTCATCCTTCAGATATATTATCAGGAGTGACCAGTCCTTAGAGAAAGGACATCATGTTTGATAAAACGGAGGGTCAGAGAAAACAAGGAAGACCCTCAATGAGATGGAGTGGCATAGTGGCAGCAGCCATGAGCTCAGGCTTAACAACAATTGTGAGGTTGGCCCAGGACCAGGTAGTGTTTTGTTCTGTTGTGCCATAGGGTTGTTATGAGTCAGTACTGCCTCAGCACCTCACAACATCAGAAAATAGATGAATAAATATTAATGGTCAAAGCTGAAAAATCTATGAAGACAGGGTCCCAAAGGCAAGTCTACTTCTCATTCAACAAATACATACCAAGTGGCTACTATGTGCCAGGCACTGTGCTAGATGCAGGGATTCACAGGGCTACACAGTAAAGTAAATCCCCATTCATTCGCTCATTCAAAACATGCTGAGCTGTGGTGTTGTAGGATCAGCACTGAACTGCTGACTGCAAGGTGGTTTGTACCACCAGCTGCTCCTCAGAAACCCTATACAGGGACACTATGAGTCAGACCAACTTGACTGCACTTAACAACAACAACAATCTCTGCTCTAGACACTGAGGATGCAGTAATGATCAAAACAAATAAACGTACCTGCCCTTGTAGAGTCTGAATTCTAGGGGGCACTTTGAGTCTGATACACAAAGTCATTCCAATAAAGAAGACCGATTAAAAGGGAAGAAACTGGGTGCTCAGAAGCCATGTGAATGGATAGCACCCCTGGTCTGGGCTTTAGGCACGATTTCTCTGAGAAAAGATACTTGAACTGAAACTGGAAGACTGGGTAAAAATTACCCAGGGAAGAAAGGGAAAGAGCATCCTAGGTGAGGAACCAGCAAATGCAGAGCTCTTGCAACTAGAAAACATAAGGCATTTGAGGAACCATCACAGTAAAGACCTAAAGGAAGAGTGGCTCAAGGCAGGCTAACGAGGGAGATGGGAGCAAATTGCTGACACACCTTTTCCTGCTGTCCACTGGCAGTCTTTGAAACATTTAAAAGCAAGAGGTAGTCATTATCTATCTGACTTGTGTTTTAAGAGTTTATTCTGGCTGCTGTGTGGAGAACGAATTCCAGAGGAAGAGATTGGGTGGTGGTGGTGGTGGTGGGTTGTGGAGTCAGTTCTGACGTGGAGCAACCCTGCATAGGGTTTTCAAGGCTGTAAATCCTTATTGGAGCAGAAAGCCTCATCTTTGTCACATGGAGTGGCTGGTAGTTTTGAACTGCTGACCTTGAGGTTAGCAGCCCAATTCACTGCTATGCAACCAGAGCTCCTTGGAGGGAGAGAAGAATATCCCAAGCAAAGGAAGAGCCAGTGCCACGTTCCTGAGGCAGACTCATGCCTGGCGTGGTCAAGGAACAACAAAGAAGCCACGATGATTGAAGTGGAGTACCCAAGTGGGAGGAAATAGGTCACAGAGGTAACAAGAGAGAGTAAATTGTGTAAGGCCTTATTATAAACAGACACATTAAAATGTCAGGGGAAAAATCTATAAATGCTCAAATTTATAAACAGACTCAATATTGCAGTAAGCATCATGGACTTCTCCAGGATTAGCTAAGGGCAGACAGAAGTGATTTCTTTTATTGGAAACCATGTGGCCAACTGATTGCTATGCTCATATATCTGACTCTAGTAAAACAGAGCTTATCAGACTGGCTCTGGTACAAGTCAATATTACTGATTTAATTAAACTCATATGTTCTGGGCACCTGCTCCAGCTACCTGGCCCTGAGCAGGGCTTTCCCAGGCACATGCCTGGCCATCACCTTCATCTGGAAAGAACTCCCCATTGCACACTGAGTCACCTAGGAAGGTTTTCAGACAAATAACAATCATGTTTTCCTAGGACCAGTTAAGGCAGCACTTTTGAGATAGGGTCATGCCTCCAAATTTTTAAAAATTGATTCTCAGGAGTTGGATGGGCTTACAAAGTCACTTCTCCATTTCCCTACTACCCATGAGGAATCTGATGAGGGAAAATTATGTTTTATCGTGTGTAATGTTTCAGCCTGACATCCGAGGCTCACTGCTATTTGGACCTAGCCTGTGTATCCAAGCTCCCATCCTACTCCTGTCTCTAACATTCTAGTCAAACATCTTCCTAGTCCTTGCTATGGTCTTGAGCTTTCTGTGAGTGGCGTCTTTACATGGAATATTGTCTCCCACCACTTCCTCTCAAGCTAAATCCTAAAAGGCTTCAAAGTGCAATTCAAGTCTTTCTGTGCAGCTCTCTTAAAGTACCTCAACGTAGAGTGATCGCTTCTCGTATGATGTCCTGAGGTGCTTACTCCAGACCAGGGTTAGGCAAACAGTTTCTGTGAAGAGCCAGATAGTAAGTATTTTAGGCTTTGTTGGCCATATGGTTTCCATCATAACTACACAACTCAGTTGTGGTGTATCTGTGTTCCAGGAAAACTCTTTACAAAAGTGGGGCCAGATCTGAGCAGTTTGCCAAGCCCTACTGTAGACTACTGATGTGATGGTTAGCTTACCCCACCTTGTGTTGCTATTAGTGGCATTTCCCATCTGTGTTCTGTCTCCCAGCTTGATTCTTCAGTATTCTCAAGTGATTTTGAAACCCGACTAAGTAGTTGCATCTTGGCTTAACTGTCCTCCTGAGTCATTTCCAGCTCTCTTTTCTATTATAATTGCAGCTTTATCAGCTGTGCCACATACCTCCACCCCTCATCACAGCCTGCACGTTTCCTGATTCTCCTGGTACAGCCTGAATCATGAGGAGATGTGTACAGTGACCACCATGAGCATCCTGGGTCACATCTGGTGGAAATCCATTTTTCATCGTGATAGTTTGGAAGACTAAGACCATCACTACTTCCTCTCCAATGACAGTAGTGGCAACAGCAAGTTCTGTAATGCTGGTCAAAGGTTAGGGAAAATTTACTCCACAGTGAGGGCCCACCCATCAGTATTGCAGCAGTGAGAAGGAAGGGCAAGAAAGATCTGAGGGGGTGGACCAGCGTCTTTCATAAGGAGGAGGAAAGGAAGAGAATTTATCCTGAACCTAATTTTCAGAGAGACGTGAGCTGGCATCTGTTTCCTCATTTATCCAGGAAGGATGAGGTTTTCTATCACGAGGAAAATGCTTTTGAAAATGAACTAAAGGTTACCCACAAAGAGAATATGTTTTGCTATTATGAAAAAGATCAGCACTCTTAGTTGTTTATCACACATGTTTATGTAATTTAGTCTTTTTGTTTTTTAATATCTAAAATCTACAGCAGAGAATAAAGACCCATAGGGACTACAGGCCTCTCTATAACCCATGGAGTGTGAAACTAAATCAGCATTCAGAGGACAGTAATGAGGTAGCTGCAGGAAGGAAAATAAGGGTTCTTTTGGATAGGAGTACACATCCATAAATTTAAATGGACACCAGAACTTAAGTGACGCTTAAAATAGTTGGATACAGAATGCAGGGCAGTAAATCTCCCTGCCCAGCCACTGCTTCAAGCCACAGTCAGCATCCAGGCATAGGCTTATTTTAAGACTCCAGATAGCTCGGAAATGGGGACCTTGAGAAAACGCACTCTTACTTGTGCCTGCCCTTTCCTGGCACCAGGACACAGTTCCCAGGCCCTTCTGCCCTCCCCACTGTGTCTACCAGAAATGATGTGAATGAGTTTGATGTCTCTGAGATAGACAGTAATTGAAAGTCCATTAGTGAGAAAATACAGAACTCTACTCTTTGCCTAATAAATCCTTCCTTAACCGTGAACCACTCTTGAAAACCTTCTTAGGGTTGTGTGGTGCTGGAATTGCAGTTTGACAGCAATCTCTGAGTGAGGAGGCCAGCCACAGTAAAGAAGACAGGGTTGTGAGGGCCTCAGGCTTTGTTGAGAACTAGGATAGGAGAGATTCTCTTCTCTCATTTCCTCGAACGCATTGCAGAGCAGAGAGAAAGGATGCGAATAGCTCTAGATACAAGATCTTTCTTCATCGCTCAAGTCCTTATTTGTAATTAATACACAGCTCATAGAATTAGTTATTGTTGTTGTTAGGTACCAATGAGTCCTGCACCACAGAAAGACACACTGCCTGGTCGTGCGCCATCCTCACAATTGTTGTCATGCTTGAGCCCATATCTGCTACCACTGTGTCAGTCCATCTTGTTGGGGGTCTTCCTCTTTTTCACTGACCCTCCACCTTTCCAAACATAATGTCCTTCTCCAGGGACTAGTCCCTCCTGATAATATGTTCAAAATATGAGAAAAGAAGTCTCACATCCTGGCTTCTAAGGAGCATTCTGGCTGTATTTCTTCCAACTCAGAGTTGTTTGTTCTTCTGGCAGTCCATGGTACTTTTAATTTTCTTCTCCAACTCCATGAATCTAATGTATTAGTTCTTCTGCAGTCTTCCTTGTTCATCGTCCAACTTTCTCATGCATATGAAGCTGTTGAAAATACCGTGGCTTGGATCAGATACACCTTAGACATCAAACTGTTATCTTTGCTCTTGAACACTTTAAAGAGGTCTTGTGCAGCAGATTTGCCTAATGCAATGTGTCATTTCATTTCTTGATTGCTGCTTCCATGGGTGGTGTTTGTGGATCCAAGCAAAATGAAGTCTCTGACAACTTCAATCTTTTCTCCATTTATCATGATTCTATTCATTGTCCAGTTGTAAGGATTTGTGTTTCTTTACAATGAGATGCAATCCATACCGAAGGCTGTGGTCTTTGATCTTCATCAGTATTTTAGGCCCTCTTTGCTTTCAGCAAACTAGGTGGTATCATCTGCTTATCACAGGTTGTTAGTGAGTCTTCCTCCGATCCTGATGCCAAGTTCTTCTTTACATAATGCACTTTCTCGGATTATGTGCTCAGCATACAGATTGAATATAGTGAACGAAAACAACCCTGACGCACACCTTCCCTAATTTTAAACTATTCAATATCCCCATGTTCTATATGAAAGACTGCCCCTTGGTCTGTGTACATGTTCCTCATGAGCACAATCAAGTGTTCAGGAATACCTATTCTTCACAATGTTAATCCATAGCCTGTCATGATCTACAGAGTCAAAACTAAAGCACAAGTAAACGTCTTTCTAGTATTTTCTGCTTTCAGCCTACATCCATCTGACATCAGCAACGTAATCACTAACTCCACATCATCTTCTAAATCCAACTTGAGTCTCTGGTAGTTCCCTGTTGATTGACTATTACAGCTACATCAGGAAATTTTTGCTTGCATGTGGCATTAATGGTTTTTGATGATTTCCACATTCTGTTGGGTCACATTTGGGCACCATTCTGGCACTATATCCATAATGTTCTGCTGCTGATCATAAGGTTTTCAGTGGCTAAACCTTCAGAAGTAGGCTGCTTCTTCATTCTAGTGTGTCTTAGTCTGGAAGCTCTGTTGAAACCTGTCCACCACAGGTGACCCTACTGATGTTTCAAATACAGATGGTATAACTTACAGCAGCATCACAGCCCGTACAACAAACTGACAGATGAGAGCTGTATCCATAAAACTCATCACCATGGAGTCAATTCTGGCTCATAGTGGCCATGAAGGACAGAGGAAAACAGGGTTTCCAAGGCTTCAACCTTTCCTGAAGCAGACTGCCACGTCTTTCTCCCATGGAGTGACTAGTAGGTTCGAACAACTGCCCTTTCAGTTAGCAGCCGAGCATGTAACCACTGTGCCAACTTTGAATCTGGAAAGTCTTTTTCTCTTCTTCACTGTGGTCTCCTGCACGACCTTCCTTAGATTAGAGGCTTAGCTCTTCACTGCCGTTCTGAGTGTCAATTACTGATGAACTAATCATTCATGAATGAGGTGCCTTATTGCAATGAGGGCTCAGTCTATGCCAGCCTCTGGGTAAGAGCTGAAAAGTGCAAAGAACTTCATATCTAGCTAGAGAGAAAACATCAGCACATACTAAGAAGGGAGGTATAAACAGATGAGAACTGGGAATATGAGGGGCCTTCAAAAAGTTCATGGGATACAGATAATACCCACTTGACCTGGCTTCAATGACTGGATGATCAGAGCTAAACTAGAAGAAGAAAGAAGAGGAAAACAAAGAGTAATCTGATAGAATTTGATGAACTTGACCTATACCTATGAATGCAGTAGCTCAAAAGAGGGAACAATCTTTACAGCAAGGATCATTCCCACCCCCCTCCATA
>NW_006408583.1:7788268-7790785 GCF_000296735.1 Chrysochloris asiatica | reverse complement strand
TAGCAAAAGGAGGGGAGTGATTAACTTTGCAGTCTAGGAACAGAGGTCCCTGGGACCATCAAGGGAGAAGAGCGGAGAGCGGGACCCTACCGAGAGAAGCAGTGACACCAGAGATGGAGGCAGAGACGATGATGTGGAGGGATGGAGCATCTGGGGACTTTAGACCCAGAGAGGGAGAGAGAGGCTGTGTGCTGATGACTGGGGGGACAGGCTTGCAGGGTATACCCTTTGGTTGATTGATGATGCATGGAGGACATTGTAACCATGGCAATGAAACGATATACGATAGGATGAATGTAAAACTAATGTTCTCCCATGTAAACTATCACATAGTTCACTATAAAACATTCCAAAAAAGAAAAAATGTTACCAGATTGGGTGGGGGTGGGGGGAGTTCATGGAGAAAATTCCATTATCTTTTCATTCCATTTTTCCACAAATTTTTTTGAAGTGCCTCTCATAAAAGGAGAGTGCTAAGCGACTACTCAGTGAGTTTACACTGAAAGTCCAAGGTCTCTTTCCTCCCCTAGAAGTTCTATTCTCATCTATGTATGTAAACCACCTGCTGTCTACTGGTGCCCTTGACATGCGCATTAGAGCTTGCAGGGATGGTGTTGTGGTTGGGAGGGCAAGCTCTGGAGCCAGAATGCCAAGCTCTACCCACTACTAACTCAGTTAAGTGACTTCAGGCAAGTTCTCGCTGCCTCTCACTACAAAATGGAGATGCTTACTGAATACAAAACAACCCAAAGCCTGTGCCATTGAGTCCATTCCAACTCATAGAGACCCAGTGCAGGATTTCTGAGTTTGACCCAGTGCTGTAAACCTTTACAGGAGCAGAAAGTCTCATCTTCCTCCCGTGGATCATCTGGTGGATTCAAACCGCTGACCTTGCTGTTAGCAGTCCAGTGTTTATACTACAGTGCCATACTGTTTTCCTTGCCCTCCCTTTCTTAAAGTGGGCCAGATCCTTTGACAAACAAAGTAGATTCAGAACTCAGTCAACTTATCTTGTCATTTATCCACTTTTTGCTATTTATGCTTTCTTCCTTTCTTTGCTAGTTAATTTAAACTTTTAGTAAAACTCACTTTGAAAATTTTAGCTTATCTCAACAAAATTAAGCAAAAAAAAGGGCAATGGATTTCCCCTGTTGAACCAGATAAATAAAAGAGCAGGGGACATTTGGAGCTCGGTGTTGAGCTGTGGTCAAGTCAGTCACTTGACTTTTAGGAGTTTTCCTTTCTCATCAGAAAAGGCTATAATTTGCTCCACAGGACTGATTTGAAAATCAAATGAGATTAAGTATGTGTAAACCCTTTCTGAAAAACTCTAAATCACTGTATTGGAAGCAGCTTCAGAAAGTTCATGGGAAAAAAATGGAATTGAAAGATAACAAACTATTTCTACCAGCTTTTTAAAGCCCCCTCCTAAATCTTAGTTGTTACCTTATTCTGGGTCTGGAAGTGGTTCCCTGTAAGATGAGTTAGGGAGAAAAAGTCCCTTGTACTATACTTTCAACTTTTCTGTAAAATATTATTGCACAATAAAAACATATTGAAATTTTAAAAAATTAAACTCCTACAGCAAATTTCTTGATCATCAAATCAAGAAGTAGAGTATGTGAGAAGAAAGAGAAGGTTGCTCTTGAAGTCCTCAGGCTTTAGAGCTCTGGGGAGTTAGTAAACATGAACGGATGTTTCCAGAAGCCAGGTTTGAGCAATGACTCAGCAAGCTGGGCTGTGATGCAGAGCTTCGTTTCCATGGGGCATCAGGAAGCCTGACTTTGTCCCCCATTTCGACTCTAACTTACGTGTCTTTACTACCCACTGACTCCAAGTCTGTAACATGACAGTTTTCTTTGTTTTATTTGAATGCTGATTTTTTTTTTCTCTTCCAAAATTCATTTTGCTGCAAAGACAACAATTCTAGGAAGAATTTGAGTGTGCTCAGCAGTAGATTGTTGTTGTTAAGTGCCGTTGAGTTGGTTCTGACCCATAGCGACCCTATATAGGGTTTCTGAGGAGGGGCTGGTGAGCTTGAACTGCTGACCTTGTGATTCAAACTGACTTTGCAGTCCGGCACATTAACCCACAGCGCCACATCAGGACTCCAAAATTCTCCTGGCCCTCCCTCTCACCCTTATATACCTGTCTGTACTATGCGGAGCCAGTCTTGGAACTGAGCAAGGAGCTGAGGATGACTAGAGGCTCACTGAGGCAGTGACCTGCAGGTTTACTTCTGTAAAATGAGGCTCCGTCTTCATTACACTTATAGGAACCTCGGTGAGGTCAGTTTCTCTGGGGCCCAAATTCTGTTTTCTGGACTCAAGAAGTTGGCAAGACAACAGACACTCAGGCTCATGTTCCCTTATCTCTCTTGACACCACTTCAAAGAGTCACACATTAGACACAATGCTCCCTGCCCATTCCAGAAAGGGCCTTTGCATAAATTTTTGGTCTTATCTCCTTGGCAACAAATTATATATATATATATATATATATATATATATATATATA
>NW_006408583.1:7779748-7788168 GCF_000296735.1 Chrysochloris asiatica | reverse complement strand
CTGAACAGGCTCCACCAACAGAGAAATGGAGAATTCTATATTAATAATGGATTAATGGATTTGCATATAAAAAGTTTCTCCATAAAATGAAGGTTTGGGAAGTGAAACTTGTCTTCCTACATCCCTTTCAGAGAGGAAATATTTGAAGTGGAGAATACAAAAGAGCCTGAACTCTTAAACAGACACAGACATGTTACTATGATGTTATTATTTCTGAAATGATTATTATAGTCCTTTTTTTTTTCTTTGGCCTAACTTTTTCTGGAGTCCTGGTGTGGCACTATAGGATAAGCATGAGACAGAGAGGTCAGTTTGAACAGCAAAGTCGGCAATTCAAACACACCAGCCACTTCTCAGAAACCCACTAAGGGTCACTATGAATAGGAACCAACTTGACAGTACTTAACAACAAATGATCTTATTCTAGTCTATGTACTTTCGAAGATTTGATAAGCTAGAGTGCATAGGCAACAGCAGATGGTCAACAAGACCCTTGTTAACAATCGTTTTTCAGAGAATGCAAATCCTTTTCTAGTTTCAAGAACATCACCTCCACCCCTAGTAAGTGGATGTCCCTGGAAAAATATCTCCCCCAGAATGATCCTGAAAAAAATTTAAACAAGAGCCAGCTAGGCCAGTGTGCTCCTTACTGAAATTTTAATGATGCCAAAATGACATCCTGGCTCCCTGCTTGGCCTTCCTTTCTTTCAGCCAAGACAGAATTTTTCCAAGTTGTTAGCCCAATGTTTCCAAGGCATTCTATTGAATGGGAGCCCCACATTATAAGGTCTCCAGGCCTATCTCTCAAATACCTTCGTATGTGTTTCCTTCAAGGTTTGCCAGTTGTCCCAATAATGGTCCTGAAAGCAAAGACTCCACTCCCGAAGCCCAGGTGGCTGTTCGTTGTCATGGGTCTTTAGTCTCCTTCCATCTGGAACAGTTCTTCAGGCAGCCTCAGCTTTCACATCCTCAACAAGTTTAAAGTTAGGAATCCATCAGTCTAAAATGCATTCCTCAATTTGGACTTGTCTGGTGTTCCCTATGATTAGGTTACGCATCTTTGGCAGGAATATCAGAGAAATGGTACTGAGCTCTTGCTGTGGTTTCCATTGTACCACTGTGAACTTAGATCATTCAGTTAAGGCAGAATCTGCCAGGTTTTCCCATCAGAAAGTAATTCTTTTGCCTCATAATTAATAATGATTTTGTGGAAAGGTACTTTAAGACTATGCAAATATATACCAGTCCTCATTGAACTTAAGATTTATTCGTGTATCTAATTATATTTGTCCTCTCTTGTAGATTCCTCTCTTAACCAGTGGGCTATAATAATAATGTAACTCTCATTACTTTCTGGTTCACGTAGATAGTCCAGATTCATCTTGAACTTTCCCTACCCCAACTTTGGAGAACAGTATTTAGAACCAAAGTCTTACTGTTCATGGCCATTGGAGCGTCACTACCCTTAGGCTTTCTCAGTGCAAACATACAAAACATACATGTGTGGATATGCACAGTTACGCACACTTACCAGAAGAATCATTTCTACACTTATTTCTATATTGGGAACCTTAATTCCTTTCTTATCCAAATCTTATCTAGTACCATTGTTGTTGTGGTTAAGTGCCGATAAGTCAGTTCTGACCCATAGCAACCCTGTGTACAGTATCCAAGGAGCGTCTGGTGAGTTTGAACTGCCAACCTTGCAGTCTAGTGCATTATCCTGTGGCTCTACACCAGGACTCCTGTCTAGTACCATAGGGTTTATTTTATTTTTCTTCTTGTCCTTATTTATAATGTTCTGGATCTTCGCTGCCCTTAATGTATTTACTTATTTGATCAAGCCCTCTGTTTCTAACCAAACTCTTATCATCACGGCCCTCCTACTCTCACCCTCTCAGCAGACCCCCATCACCACCCCCACCTCATGTACATACCATCTTCACCCTGCTCAGGCCCCAGTAGCTCCCTCTGGTTGACCATGGCTCCTCCTCCCTCCCTATAAACACTGCCTTTCTTGGCCTGATCTAATAGCTTTTAGGCTAAATTATTTTAGAAAAGGAAGAAGAGCTAGTGAGGAATTTCTAAATAGAAACCATTTTGCTTTAGGAGCTCAACGGTGAAACAGGTTGAGAACAAGAGAACCGGGGCTCCAGACAATGCCCAGTCTTTGTATTTGGTATTGCCAGGAAGGTTCTGCTTAGCCAGATCCCTGATTAATGGACTCCTGGTGTGGCACTGTAGGATCAGCACTGGACTGTGAACCACAGGTCAGCAGTTCAAACCCACCAGCTGCTCCTTGGAAACCCTATACAGGGTCACTATGAGTCAGAACTGACTCAACGGCACTTAACAGTAACAACAACAGGTCAGATACGAAGTCTTCCTGTGGCACTGTAGGATGAGCACTGGACTGCTAACCAAAAGGATGGTGGTTCAAAACCATCATCACCTCCTTAGAAACCTACCCAGGGTTGCTATGAGTCAAAGCAGACATGATGGCACTTAACAACACACCAACAAGAAGTCAGATACAGGGAGCTCTAGTGAGTCAGTAGTTAAAGTGCTCAGCTGCTAACCAAAAGGTAGGAGAATTGTACTGCCAAGCCGCTCTGTGAAAGAAAGATGTGGCAGTGTGTTTCTGCAGAGATTATAGCCTTGAAAACCCGGTGGGACACTCCACTCAGCTCTGTAGGGTAGCCATGAGTCAGCAGCAACACAAGGGCAATGGGTGTAGACAGCACTTAGGCATCTTGGCTTCTTCATCTTCAAAGCCAACGGCATAGCATCTTCACAGCCTTCTCTGGCTCTGCCCCTCTCCTTCCCTGTTATAAGGACCCTTGTACTTAGGTTGGACCTGCCCATAAGGTCCAAAATAATCTCTCATCTCAGCATCCTTACTTAGCTACATCTGCAAAGTGTTTTGGTTTTGCCATGTAAGGTAACGTACTCACAGTTGCTAGAGATGAGGCTGTTGTTACCTTTTAATTCTACCTACCAACCACACTATCCAAGAATCGAATGGCATGAACGATTATCATGGATTGTTGCCCAAAACATAAATGGGCATAATATTTCAGAAGGGCAATTTGGTATATATATCAGTGATACTCTTGAACACAGCAGTAATACTTCAGTAATGAAGCCTAAGGAGAGCATTAGACATGCTCACAGATAAGTGTGTATTAGAAAATTTACCAATCTATCCCATGTGTGCACACAGATGTACATATGAGTAAAAGAACACCATTTAGAATAGTTATCTCCAAGTACTTTAGGACTTGAGGAATTTTTTAATTTTTTTCTATTTTTTATTCTACAATGAGCAAACACTGATAGATTTTTAAGTTACCACATTGAGCCTATTAATTAGAAAAAGGTATTGAATTGCCTTCGTCTGTGGCAGTTGTCTTTGGAGGCAATACATCTTGCACAGGCTTCTAACATTCTGCTATGGGTTTTACTATACTGTGTGTCCTCCGTGTACAGAAACTCTAATGATCTCATCCCCTAGTCTAGGGCCTTGAGCCAAATCTATCTCACCACCTGTTTTTGTCAATAAACTTTTATTGGAACATAGCCACACCCGTGCGTGTACATAATGTTGATGGCCACTTTCAAGTTACAATGGCAGAGTTGAGTAATTGCAACAAAACCCATATGGCTCCCAAAACTAAAATATTTACTCTCTGGACCTTTCCAAAAACAAGTTTGCCAACTCCTACTCTAGATTCTTTCACTGACAACAATGATAAAAATCTTTCTACTGCTTAGTTTTTAAGAAATTATTTTGATAGGGTAGAGTATCACATAGCAATATGGGAACACCTTATTCTAAATTTTAATTCATGCTCACCCCCACAAAAATTCATAATCCAGAAATGTACTTGAGGGGGACAAGTCTCATTCTAATAGGAAGAGTTGTGTTCTCTGCTCTGTTTTCTAGGACTTCCATCCTTAGTCTTTCAAGAAATCGAACTGAGCAACTCTGTTCCTCTTTAAACATTCACATCTCTGCCCTTGAAATGCCTTTAAAAACACAATGAGACCAGTAGTTCTCAGTCAGTTATAAAGAGATTAGGTAAATGTCTCAGTTTACAAACATATTTTCCATCCTAGATCCTCTACCTTCACCCAATATGAGTGCCAGGAAGGATGAGGAAGCCCAAAAGAAGGGAAGCCAGCCAAGTTTCTGCACCCAGCAGATCACAATGTGCTCTGCCACAGCCAAGCTTTTTGTTGTTGTTGTTAACTGCCATTAAGTCCCAGTTCAGGGTGTCCTAGGAGCTGTTGGTGAGCTTGAACCACTGACTTTGAGGTTCAAACCAACATTGCAGTTCAGCGCCCTAACCCACAGCGCCACACCAGTATACAGCCTTAGGCTACTTCCAATCCTGGCTTTGCTAAAGAGACTACATTGATCTTAAATTATTGATTTTTTTTTTTTTTTTTTTTTTAAGTTCAGGCATGAGTCAGAATCCACTTGATCATAGTAGGTTTGGGTTTTTGGTTTTGGTTTTTAAATTCAGATGATTCTTCCAGAGTTGGCCCCAGGGGAACTGAACCCTCCTACTTCTTCTCTATTAAGCCTTGGGGGAGCCTACAAAGTGCCCCAGGGGGGTTCTCTGGAATATATAGAAACTAATGTAGATCTGAGTCCTGGTGTGGTGCTGTAGGATAAAGCACTAGACCGCAAGGTCAGGTTGAACCACAGGGTTGGCGGTTCAAACTCATCAGCTGCTCCTTGGAAACCTTACACAGGGTCACTATGAGTCAGAATCGACTTGATGACACTTAAGAACAACAATGTAGATCTGGGAAACAAACCAAAGAAGAGTAAGATCCAGAACAAATCAGTGTGAGAAATAAATGCTGGGAGACAAACGGCAGGCACTTGGACTACGGCATGCTCTTTAGATGTGTGTCTTGCAGCCATGGCCTATGCAATCTGGGCTGTACATTTCTGACCTTCTCTTTTATTTATGGGTCCTTGACAAAGCACACACTCTTTGGGCTTGGCTGCCAAAGGCCAGACATGGCCTGCCAGAGCATCTTCTTATCCCAGTCCAAGGGAGCCAGTAACACACAGCCCACCTCTCTCCTCTCTCTTTAGTCTTCCTCTCCATTGGTCTCAGCCTGCCTGCTCAACTCTCCCCCTTACTTCTCCTACATTGCTTATTATTTGCTTTGCTTTGTTGAGAAATTTTTGGAACCTCAATCCCCAGGAGACTTATCTGGGAATAATAAATTCAGGAAAGGTCTCCATGCTGCCCCGGCAGCTACAATTCTGCCACTCGGTCTGGAATTCCTCGTCAGCAGTTGCTCCTTCCTGTGACTCGCTGCTGAACCCTACACTGTGCCCCTGCGAGGCCTCTCAGGATACCTGCTATGAATATTAGCCATTCTTCAGATCTGCTGCTCTTCTGTGTCTTTGGTTCAGCAGGAGAGAACTGAACTTTGGGGTATTTACAAAGCTGTGAACGAAGCCTCTTGTTTGCGCATGTGGGTTTTTATTTCTTTTGTGAAAGCTCTTGCCCATAAACAGAGCCAAACCGAGGTTGAATTCATGAAGGCATGTTGGCTCTGAGCTACCGCTGGCTTTTGTTTCTTTCCTCAATCTTATTCTCTAGTTGGCTGGAGTCGGAGGGAGAGGGATGGGGGCAGCAAGATTGTCTCTATTACTCAGGAGAAGCTAATATTCATAGAACACGCAGCTGCCCAGCTTTTGCTCTGAGACATTTTCTTCCCACAACAGTTGTTGTTAAGTGCCATCGGGTTGGTTCCAACCCATAGCAACCCTGGATAGGGTTTCCAAGTAGCACTTGATTATTGCACAGCACATTCAGAAAGTCCTGAAATAATGTCCTATTTCACACCAAATGTTGAAACATCAGTCTCATTTCTTACATAATTTAGACTTAGACCATTAAACCTACACAGGGAGGGAAATTCTGACTTGGGGCACTCATCAAAAGTATGGTATGGCCCAGGTATGATCTCCATTCTGGGGTTCATTAAAAGGCCATCTCCATCAGTGGATTGAAACTACTTCCTCATCCCTAGGGTCATCCCAGGGTTCCCTGTGGCAGGTCAGGTTGCATCAGCCAAAAGTCTAAAGGTACAGTCCTTAGCACAGATTAAGTCATCCTGAGGGCATATAAAACAGAGATTTGAATTTTTGTTTAAATGCTGATGTGTTTTTAAAGGTGTATTCTATGTCAAGAGCCTACTGGCAGAGATGGAAGCATGGGAACTGTGTGCATCAACTCTCTTGCAGTGGGTTTAATCCAAATCAACATGATTGTGAATCTAGAGAAACGGGGCAATTTCTTAGAGCCCTCCAAGCAGCAGTGGCCCACTCAACCCTGGCTAAGCAGGTTCTTGAGCCTGCCAGACTTTGCCTGAGGTGGTGTGATCAGATTTTCATAGCCAAGCCTGGGTGTGTGGGCATATCAGAGGTAGGCATCTTACCTTCTTTACCTGCAGGAGAGGAACCAAGCCCTGGGGTTATGGGTGAGGGCAGTACCCAAATCAATATGAAGCCAGCAAGGCCTTAATCGAAGTCATAAATCCTGAAGTGGCCAGGATTCATACTGAGAAATAGATCAAGTTCTTCCACCAGATGCCCAGGAGCATGGAGACGTTAGCATACCTCCTGCCAATGGAAACCCAAAGCTTGCCCTAGGGGTAAAAAGACATTTGGGGAATGGAAAATGGGCTTCTATAGTTCCCTTTTTCCAGGAATATTTTAAAGTTCGTTTTCTTTGGGCAAATGTCCATGGGAATAGTCTTGGCTTGGTTATTTGACCAGCTTATTGGGAGGTCTCAGAAATCGGAGTGAAAACTCAAGTTGCTTGTCTTCCCTCACAGCCTTCTGGTGTCCAGCTGACAAATGGGGAGTAAGGAACTGAGGGTTTTTTTTAATATGAATTAAGCATTTCTCTCAACTTGGTGCCAGTTCCCACTCAGCCTCAACTGTTTTAGAAGCTATCTCTGTCACACAAGGGGATGCAGAATCTGAAAGGACAGGAGGCAGGAAATGCACTGGTGGTACTCCCCGGTCTTTATTTGCTCTGTGGCCCAGTAGCCTCAGTCTGAGTTCAGAGTAAGCCCTGTACCAGGAACAGAATGGAGAGCTGCTTCCCAGTTTTGTAAAATTAAATTAAGGACTCCCAGACTGACTACACCAAATGCCAAGTTTCATCCCAGCACACATCATTTTTATGGTAAGCCTTAACTCTGAAAAATACAGGATTATAATGGAAATGCTGATGGCCTGGAGCCAGCTCATGAAGTAATAACGCCATGTCTTTAATACTTTCATACACCATGTCCTGAGCTGTTACTTTTCCTTCAGGTAGCAGTTGGATAAGTGGGAGTCCAGCGGACTGCTCTGCTCACCTCTTTGCAACTGTGTGCCCCAATTTGCAGACCATTCTTCCTTGAGAACCTCATCCAGTCCATTGACTTCATTTTTTTGCTCTGTAACATTGGGTTATTAAGCTCAGCTTCTCTTGTCTCAATTGTTTGGCTGGAATGGGATTAGAAGACTGAGAATGTGCATTCACAACTCTTGCCTTCTGCTCACAGTGAGCTCTGGTGGGTGGATCACTCAGTTGGCAAGCAGCTAATGAATGTCTAAGTTAACTTGATCTGTCCTACAGAAAAGCCCACAAATCTAAGTGCGCACCTTTCTCTTTGTTGTGGTTGTTGGTCCTTGATGCATGGAGACCCCATACACACAGAGCCACAGCAGACCCAGGAATGGAAACCTAAAGGCAGTGTTTTCTTTCCCTGGTGAAGAAGCGTTGAGAGGGAGAGGTTGCTCACTGCCCAAGTTCTCCTGAGTTAGGCAACATCCCCATGCACTGCTTCCTCCCTAACCACTTAACCAGCTCCAGGCCTGTAATGACCAAGGTCTGGAGGAGAGAGTGCACAGTTTGTTGTTCCTACTGATTGCCCACTCCTGGGGAAGGTGTCCAGGCTTTGAAGGATGGAAATGGTCAACACTCAGGTAACTGGGAGGGAGACAGAAAAAGAGGTGATCGTCCCCTACATTGTTGTAAGTGCCACCAAATCAGTTCCAATCCATAGCAACCCTGTGTAGGGTTTCCAAGGAGTGACTGTTGGGTTTGAACTGCTGACCATGTAGTTCAAACTGACCTTGTGGTCTAATGTATTATCCTGCAGTGCCACCCCAGAACTCTTGTCCCCACTCTGCTCCAGTGAGGAAATTAGCAGTAATTAAGTCCCTGTATTGTCAGTGAAAACAAGGCCAGGGGCAGACTGTGGAACAGACCATCAAGTGCTCATAGGCAAATTCAAACTGAAGCTGAAGAAAATGAAAACAAGTCCACGAGAACTAAAATATGACCTTGAATTTATCCCACCTGAATTTAGAGATCATCTGAAGAACAGAT
>NW_006408583.1:7721901-7777790 GCF_000296735.1 Chrysochloris asiatica | reverse complement strand
TCTGACTCGATGGCACCTGACAACAACAACAACATTGTACACTGTTAACTTCTTCATTGGAGCAGAGTGGGAATCATGACTCCATTTATGATTTGGCCTCTCTAGAGATGTGGAATACATTAGCACATAGTTTGGTGTCCTTGTAAATGACACACAGAGAGATCACTCACCTTCCACAATGATTCATGCTCCCTGAACTTTAACAAATGAGAAATGTCCGTGACAGAAAGGAACCTCTGTTATAAGCCAGGTTTTCTCATTAGCTTTGAAACGTAGATAATTATTCATGGAAACATACACAGTGGGAATTCATGTTGGGTTCCTTCTTTTGACTATTGCTGCTGGTAGTCCGGAGAGACCACTGTGTACAGAGACAAACATGCACATAAATACATACAGAAAAGCATGGGGGCCTACCTACATGTGCGTTCAGAAGGAATACCAATTCTGAGTACAAAGCAAGTTAAGATGAATAAAACTATGCATTCAGTGAAATGCATTAACAGAGATTAGTGATGGAAAAAGCAGACAACTATGTTGTTCATTTACTTTACTTACAAGTTCGTTTTGGTCTTGACTTCCCTTTCACTGTTGAAAATAAATTTCCTTAAGAACATTTCAATCCAAGATGACTAGCCACACTTACTAAGAGTGACGTCTCTATGGTCACTGTCCAAAAGCAAAGGAACATACTCTCGCCTCTAGCAGATAGACACTGCCTTAGGAATGAGAGATTATTTTAGGATTGTTGTAGTGAGGATATATGTTTAGAAATCTGTAATGAAGACCCAAAATAACATCAGCTTAAGCAGGAAAGAAGGATATCTCTTGTTTCATATAACAACCCAGAGATGGACATGCCCAGAGGTGGACATGCAAGTGTGCTACATTAGGTTATCCAGAGACCTAGCAAAGCTTGTTTAAAAACCTGCTGCATGGAGGGGATTGTAACCATGGCAATGAGACGATATACGATAGAATGAATGTAAGACTGATGTTCTCCCATGTAAACTATCACATAATTCACAATAAAACATTAAAAAAAAAAAAAATGTGCTGTTCTACCATCCCTGGGGTTTTGTCCTTATTCACTTAGAGCATTTACTATCACCTCCATGTTCCAAGAACAGGATGTTAGAAGAGGGAGAAGAGTAAATTCTCTTTCAAACATACATCCCAGGAGATGCATGCCTCACGTTCCCTCCCATTGCACTGAACTTCATCATGTGGCCTGCACCTGATTGCAGGGGGAGCTGGGAAATGCTGCTGTTCCCGGCAGCTGTGTAGCTAACTAATAAGCAGGGTTCTGTCACATATGAAGGAGAGGACAGACATGAGGGGATGACAAGCAGTTTCTGTTCCGTAGGACAACCAAACTAACGCTTTTTGAAATAGGTGACAGCAATACAAAAGAAAATGATCTATGTCTTCAACAGACCTACCATCAGGAATTTTTAATTTGGGCAGAATGTAAAATATTTGGGAAACATCTGCAAATAGAAAGCTGAACCAGCAAATTTTTTAACTTCTAATAAGCTTATTTTAAAAAAAGAAAAGAACAAGACTGAATAAATGAAGAGCTTTTCATCAGACACTAACTGAGCCATTCCTCATAATCAACAATTCAGACCATGCAAAAGGGTTTTTCCTATTTCAGTGTATAATTTTGCATATGTATAAAGCAGATGGTTCAAGCTCACCAGCTGCTCCTGGGAAACCCTATACAGGGTCCCTATGGGTCTGAGTCGACTCTATGGCACCTAACAACAACAATAACAGCAATAAAGTAGGTAGAATAATGAACCCCATAGACTGTCAGCTAGACTCTGCTAACTGCATGCTGCCATTCTTATTTCATTTATGCTTCCGCCCAATTCCCTGTTCATGCTTTTAGCTAAAATATGCTGAATGGAAAACCACAAATTTACTGAATTGAGATATACAAATTTAACTATATAATTTCTACATATACACCCATGTAATCATATAAGGGCTTCAAACAGCTTGTGGAAAATATCCATTATGGTTTTTCTTTTATTTTTAAGTTTTTTATTGTGAATTGGATCAAAGTTTACAGGGCTGATCATCAGTTTTACAGTCAACAAATCATATACTTTGTTTCATTACAATGATTATAATCCTCTCCAATGACCATCAGTTAACAGTATTTCTCTCTATTCATTTTAGCTCTTTAAAAGATATAAAAATACTCAGGCATATGTAATTTAAAACACCAAAGAGCACATTCTGTAAGCCTGCCTCCTGACTGCCAGCTCTCAGTCCCTCTCTTTCCATGAATCTAGAGTCCTCAGCTGCTCTCCCTCTCCATGTCCTCATCTCTGCCTCTATCTCTGGTGTTGCTGCTTCTCTGGTTAAGGGGTCCTGCATTCCACTTGTGCTCTTCTCCCTTGATGGTCCTAGGTTCCTCTGTTTCTGGACTGTAAGATTAACTACTCCCCCATTTTTGTTACAAAAGTTCTGTATTTACAATTGTGACAGTTACAGTTAGTCATGATAACAGTTACTGTTGAGTCATAAGAATCTTATCCCCATCTCTTTTCACCAAACCCATCTAGACAAGATGAAAACTATTCAGTGGGGACTCTATCTCCCCACACACACACTCTTAAACTAAACTCCCTTTTGAAACGTGAACCAGTCACTTTGTGCCTTTATCATCCCCTCATTTAAGGTAGCCAATGTCTAAGTTACCCCTTCCTATCTACCCTGTATGCAGAGGGGATAGCATTGATACACAGACTCCTTCCCTCTCTGTTGGTATTTTGAACTACTACATCCATGGGTATGGGTCAAGTTCATCAAATTGTAGCAATTTACCCTCATTTCCTTTATCAAAAATTGCTTTATCTTCCTCTAGTTGAGTTCTGATTATCAAGCCATTGAGGCTAGGTCAAATGGGTACTGTCTGTAAGTTTGGACATTCTTGTGCATCTCCTCTCACTTTATATCAGCTGGAAGCTTCACTCACAGCTCTAGCCCTCCATGGCTATGTCCTTGTCCATGGGCTCAGGTGTCCCCAGGTCTCGCCACACTTTGGACCTGTCTGCCTTCTTCTCTCTCTCATGTCTAGGTCAATGGGAGTCAATGGACTGTGGTTGAATTCAGCCCATTTCTTCATTGCTGCTCCACTGTGTTTTAATTCCATTTTTCCATATTTATCATGTTAGACCATTTCACATTGTTCTAAAAGTCACTAAGGCTCTGTTAAGTTTTAGCTTTTATGTTTTGGAAAGATTTTGTTGTTCTTTTCTTTCTTTCTCTTTGCTTCACTTTGGCTCATTTCTATTGCTCTATCTTCAGTGTCACAGATTTTTCTATACATTCTAATTTTCTATTCTATCCGGTGACTTTTTCATTTTTAGAAGTTCCATTTGATTCTTTTTATAACTTCCTCTCCACTTTTCCTCTTCACTAACTTCATATTTTCTTTAACATATTTTAATATCCTTATTTACCAATTCCATAACCCCTGTATCTTCCCAATGACCCATTTTTGTCCTCATTATGAATCTCATTTTCCTACTTCTTGACTATCAATATTTAATTGGAGCTAGGTGGTGTATATATTTCATTAAGTGTCTGGATTTTGTTGTCTTCCATTAGAGATTATTGGAATTTCTTCTGTAGGCAGATGTGTTAAGAGTTCAGTTTGATACTGTTGAGGTTTTGGGGTGTTTTTTTTTAAGTTTGTTGGGACAAGTTTAGAGTAACCTTCACTCTGACTCCCTGAGGGGTCTCTACTGAATAACTCTGATGCTCAACAGATGTTCTCTTCTGGCTAGTCAAAGCTTGAAGATCATCCAAGCATGGATAAATCTTAAGCTTTGGTAAATCTTAAGCTCACAGCTGCTGGGTTGCCCAACTTTCTTGAGTTTTACACTACATGTGTGCATGTTCAATTAAACAAAGACTTAAACAGAATTAAGTTAATAATTTTGGAGTTCTTTGTGTACACTGAATAAGCAGAACAGGTATGTGTGTAGGACATTAACAACATTGGAGCTCCATTTATTCAAAGCAAAGACCCGTAGATGCCAAGTAAACTGGACCCAGGAAGAGCTAGCACCATAGCACCACAACAGGAAGGAATTGACAGGGCTCTAAATGAAACCAATACCAGATCCAGTGCATGAGAATGTGCCAGCCAGAAATAAAGTTCACATAGGGTTATGAGGGCAGGAGCTGTAGTGGTGTAGTGGTTATGAATCGGGCTGCAAACTGCAAAGTCAGAAGTTCGAAACTACCAGCTGTTCTGTGGGAGAAAGATGAGGCTTTCTGCTCCTGTATAGAGTTACAGCTTCAGAAACCCTGTGCAGGGTGGGTCGCTATGAGTCAGAACCAACTCCATGGCACATAACAACAACAGAGTTTATGAGGGTGCCCATGCACATGGTTATTTAAGGTACGAGGTCTCTTCCACTTTACCACCTTTGTTGACATCTGTCTCCTATGATGCCCTCCATGTAATTAAAACTCCTTATCTTGGCTGGTCTTTTATGAGTATACTATTTATTTCTAATAGACAAGAGGTGAGGGTGGGCTGTCGAGTGTAACACGTGTTACATTCACCCAATAGGCAACTGGATCCACTGTGAGTGGTTACTAGACAAGGATGAAATATACTAATAGATAATAATTTTCTGATCCATTTTGAGAGAACCTTCTTGTACATTCACAGGTACTGATCCAGCACCTCCATCCAGGAGGGCCAGCACTGCCCTTTGACATGATATACATGTACCAGTATGCTCTTGAGCATGTCCTGATACTAGGCAAAAGCAAGGGAACTTGAATAAAACAACATTTGCAACAAATTGTCCCATCACTTTTTAACTGGATATATATATATACACTTTTATATACAGTTGTGTCCTAAGTTTCATAAACAATAATATTTATAACTTTAACTTTAAAATGTGTTTGTCATACATGCAGATGTAATCTAGTACTCATTTAATATTAACATGGGTAGCAATTCAATACTAGCATAGCAAATGTCAAAAAATACTGACAAATATTATCTTCCATGAAAAGTTTTAATTTATGTATCAAGTGAGTTTTATTTTTCATTGTCTGTTGTGTGGGACATAGTATTTGATATTACTCTGCATATGATAATAAGCAATGTATTAGGCACATTAAGAGGACACAAAATCCATTATGTATCATGTAAAATATGTTTGTTTTTCATAATGAGTGAATTTCAAATGTGTCTTCCAAGAAAGCGACAAAGGGCATTTTATAAGAGCGTTACATTTATATTTTATCAGAATATTTACATAGCTCTGTGTAAGGAAATTAAACAATCCCTTGAGAAAATAAATGAAATCAATATTTAGATCATAGGAATTATGTAAATGTATTTTATTTTATACTTCCCTTCAGATTTACTTTCTTTTAAGAAATTGATATTGTTATAACTCAACAAACACAGTCTCAGGAATAGCTGGTGTTATTGTCACATCGGTAATGTATGTATCTCTGAATAAGGAAGCTAAACAATTTCACAAAGAAATACAATGTATATTTTATAAACTTGTAAATGATAACAATTACATTTTCATTTTGCAATAATCAGACACATCTTCACATCAACGACATCAGAATGTACCAGCAGCACTGTAGTCACATGACTTGTGATGGATCTGGTTCTGCCTGCCCAAAGCCAAGCAAAATGTATCTATACACAGAAATTACTAATAGCAAAGTAAATATAAAATTTTTTCCCAAAATTTTGTATCCACTCCTTGCTGTAGTAAAAAAAAAAAAAATCAATGGTATAGAAAGTGAAACTGCTCTAAAACCTAAAGTTGTCACATCTGCAGATCCCATAAATAAGAGAAAAACAGATCTTGTTTTTTGTAGAATAAGTTTTCTTCTAATGATGTAAATTCTTGTACTGAAAGAAGGCCAACTGATTGTCAGCATCACAGTGAACCACTTGAAAATCTGTGCTGAAAATTTCTGAATGGTAAACAAAGAGGGACCTGTAGCCAGAATATATTTATAGGATATAAAGCTAATGGTTAAAGTGATCACAGAAATGGCTACAGTTGGCTCTGTATAGTGTTTTGTTTGCAAACTATTCTTTCCTCAATCAGATAATTCTTGATTTGCTACAGATGGATTTAGCATTTGGCACAACTTGAATAAGATTAATAAACATGAAAACAGTTCAATTCACAGAGATTATATGTGGTCTATTTGAACTGAAGACATAGTTTTGGCTTAATTTATGAACTGGAAACAGAAATCAACAAAGAACATCATTCCTGGAAAGCCATTTTGCAATGTGTTGTTGCTGTCATTATAACAATCGCTAAATGTGGACTATCTTTTCAAGGAAGAAATGAAATATTTGACTACCCACAAAGTGGAAATTTCATGGGTTTACTTGAACTTGTTGCTCAATCTGATCTATTTTTATCCTGCTCTCAAAATTGATGACACAGAAAAGGGCAACCTGTCATATATGTTTGAAACAATGCGTGAAGAACTTATATTGAATATTTTTTTAAATTGAGTGCAATCCTGGAATCATAAACTCAGACTCTAGATGCCTTAGGAAATATCGCTGAAGAGCAGACACAAGATTGGTCAGCAATTGAGGATGTTTCCATTCTATAATCTGCCTTTTCCTCTCAGGAAATTGACCAAGAAAAAAAATTTAAAAGTCAACTATCAGCTGGAAAATTGATGCTTACAGTTTTTTGGGACTCTCAAGGGCCAGTATTGGAACATTCTCAGGAAAAAGTTTCAACAATCAACAATAGTGCTTATTACAGTGAGATACTTACTGAAGAACTGAAATCTTAAAGCAGAGGACTGCTATCGATGGGTGTTGTGATCTTGCATGACAATACACATCCGTACACCTCTGCCCACACTGTGGATACTCTGAAAAAACTTCATTTTGAGGTGTTAATGCATCCTCCCAATAGTCTTGAGCTTTCTCCATCAGACTTGCACCTGGAGCTGCTAGAAGAACAGAAGATACTTCTTGAACGAAAGACAGGAAAAATATAAAACAGTGTAGGCAGCCCAACTGATTACTACAAGAACAAGCAAGTTGCTCGCCTAGGAGACATCAAGGCAAGTGGTCAGGTCCCCTCAGAGCAGACCCCCTTCCAAGACTAAGACTCAATGGGAATACACGCTCTGATTGGTGACCACGTTTGTCACCAATAAGGGGAAAACAGCAATGAAACTGTGAGCTAAGCCCTACAATGTTCAATAGACTCCTGGGTGGAAACCTGGTTGGCCAGCAAGTGTGGCAACCACTTAGGCCCAGAGTCAGTGACATAACCACAGAGGACTAGAGTGGAGAGTGGAGCATCCAGCTAATAAGAAGAGAGGGCATATGCACAAGAACACGCACACTTGTAGATAATACATACTTGATCTGGCTTCAGTGACTGGATGATCAGAGCTCAATTAGAAGAAGAAAGAAGAGGGGGAAAAAAAAGAGTATAATCTGATACAATTTGATGAACCTGACCTACACCTATGGAAGCAGTAGCTCAAAAGAGGCAACAAATCTTTACAACAGGAATCATTCCCACCCCCTCCATACACAGAGTAGACAGGAATGGGCAATTTGGACATTGGCTACCCAAAATGGGGGGGGGGGGCTACAAAGGCAAGAAGTGACTGGCTTACAAGCTTTCAAGAGGGAACCTAGATCCAGAGGGCATGGAGGAAGGTAGAATCTCCACTGAGTAGTATACAATCTGTCATGGTGGGGCTGATGAAAGGAAATGTAGATAGGTCTCTTGTGATACAATAGTGAATAACTGTTATCAGGACTGATTGTGAGGGTTGGAAATGTAAAGATAGACATTTTGTAGCAAGAAGGAGAGTGATTAACTTTGCAGTCTAGGAGCGGAGGTCCCTGGGGCCATCAAGACAGAAGAGTGGTGAACGGGACCCTATCCAGAGAAGCAGTGACACCAGAGATGGAGACAGAGACGATGACGTGGAAAGATGGAGTGGCTGGGGACTTTAGACACAGAGAGGGAGAGGGGCTGTGTGCTGACGACCTGGGGGCAGGCTTGCAGGGTATACCCTTTGGTTGATTGATGATGCCTGGAGGGGATTGTAACCATGGCAATGAAACAATATACGATAGGATGAATGTAAAGCTAATGGTCTTCCATGTAAACTATCACATAATTCACAATAAAACATTAAAAAAAAAAAGCAAAAATGAATAGAGAAAAACACTGTTAATGCTGATACATGGAGGAGATTATAATCATTGTAATGAAACATGGTATATGATTTGTTGAACATAAAACTGATGATCTGCCCTCTAAACTTTCACTCAATTCACAATTTAAAAAAAAAAAAAGAAAAGAATCGTTTATTTGGATAAGAATTATAGTTTCATAGTTTTATTTCCCCCAGCATTTTAGCTAGACATACTTCCACTATCTTTTGGATTTTCTGGTTTCCTATGTTGTTGTTGTTAAGTGCCATTGAGTCAGTTCTGACTCATAGTGATCCTGTTTAGGGTTTCCAAGGAGCAGCTGGTGGGCTTGAACTGCCAAACTTGTGGGTAGTAGTCCAGGGCTGATCCTGCAGTGCCACACCAGGACTAGAATGTGAAGTCATTACTGGCATTAATTATGTTGGATTTCTATCATTTTCCTATATGCAGGAAAGCCTCTTTTTCTAGTTATTTTCAATATATATATATATATTTTTTTAATCTGTGAATTTCAGGAATATTATAATGTACCTCGCTTATTTGCTGGCTTACTTGGATTTAAAAGTTTATGGTTACCTGCAAATTTGGTAAAATGGAGTTTTTTTTATATTTCTGCCTAATTCTGTGCTGTCCTTCAGGGACTACAATTCCACATATGTTAGACCCTTTAATAATTTCTCACAGGCCTTCGAGTTCATTTTCCTTCTATCTCTTTTCTCTCTAATATTGGGTACTATATACTGAACTGGAGTCCTAGTGAGGTGCGACAGGTTAATGCACTGGACTGCAAAGTCGGTTTGAACTGCAAGGTTGGCAGTTCAAGCTCACCAGCTGCTCCTTGGAAACCCTATTCAAGGTCGCTATGGGTTGGAACTGACTCAACAGCACTTCACAACAACAAACATACTGAACTTTCTTCAAGTTCTGTTCAGCTCTGTTACTTCCTCCTTTCCTCCATTCGCTGTACCGTATCTCTGCTGGAGATCAAGTTTCATAGTCCCTTCTGACATCCATTTTGGTCTTTTCCTTCTTTCGTGTCTTCTTGATGACCTTTTGCTTTCTTCCTATAAGGGGTTCTTGATGTCATCCCACAACTCTTCTGGCCTTCAATCGTTAATGTCTAAAGCATCACATATGTTCTTGAGATGGTCTCCAAATTCAGGTGAAATATCATCAAGATCGTATTTTGGCTCTCATGGACTTGTTTTCATTTTTTTCAACTTCAGTCTGAACTTGAATAGGAGCAATTGATGATCTGTTCCACCGTTAGCCCCTGGCCTTGTTTTGGCTGATGATATTGAGCTTTTCCACTGTCTCTTTCACAGATGTAATCAATTTTATTTCTGTGTATTCCATCTGGTGACATCCAGGTGCCTTTTATGTTATTTTAAAAAGGCATTTGCAATGAATAAGTCATTGGTCTTGCAAAATTCTATCATATGATCTCCAGCATTGTTTGTATCACCAAAGTCATATTTTCCAACTATTGATCCTTCCCTTTTGTTTCCAACTTTTGCATTCCAACCACCAGTAATTATCAATACGTCTTGATTGCATGATTGATCAATTTCAGACTGAAGAATTTCATAGAATTCTCATTTTCATCATCACTAGTTTTAGTAGTTGGTGAGTAAATATGAATAATAGTGATTTTTACTGGTCTTCCTTGTAGGTGTATGATATTATCCTATCACAGATAGCATTGTACTTCAAGATTGAACTTGAAATGTTTTTAACGATGTATGTGATGCCATTCCTCTTCAATCTGTCATTCCAGGAATAGTAAACCATATAATTGTCAGAATCAAAATGGCCAATACAAGTCCATTTCATCTCATTAATGCTTAGGATTTCAATCTTTAGGTGTTCTATTTCATTTTTCACAACTTCCAATTTTCCTAGATTCATACTTTTTACATTTTATGTTCTGATTACTAAAGGATGTTTACAGCTGTTTCTCCTTATTTTGAGTTGTGTCCCATCAGTAAATGAAGGTTCCAAAAGCTTTACTCCATTTGCATCTTCACAGTCAACTCTATTTTGAAGAGGCAGCTCTTCACCAATCATATTTTGAGTTCCTTCTAACCTGAGGAGCTCATCTTCTGACACTGTATCTGACAAGATAAGGTTTTCCGTGGCTAAACATTCAGAAGTATTCCACCTCTCCTCCTCCATAGTCTGTCTTCATCTGAAACCTGTTTACCATGGGTGAATCAACTGATACTCAAAATACCAGTGGCATAGCCTCCAGCATCACAGCAACACACAAGCCACCACAGTACGACAAACTGACAGATGAGTGGTGGCTCAAGAAGGCAAAGTAAAGTATTATAATGAAATGTGCAAAGACCTAGAGTCAGAAAACCAAAAGAAAAAATACACTCAGCATTTCTCAAGCTGAAAGAAATGAAGAAAAGATTCAAACCTTGACTCAAAATATTAAAGGAGTCTCTGGGGAAAATATTGAGTGATACAGAAAACATCTAAAGAAGATGGAAGGTATCCACAGAATCACTGTACCTAAAAGAAATAGCTGATGTTCAGCCATTTCAAGAGGTCACATATGATCAAGCACTGATGATGGTACTAAAAGAAGAAGTCCAAGGTTCACTGAAGACATTGGTGAAAAACACGGTTCCCAGAATTGATGAAATACAAATTGAAATCTTTCAACAAAGTGATGCAGCACTAGAAGCATTCACTCATTTATGCCAAGAAATTTAGAAGGGATCCATATTTTTGCCCATTCCAAAGAGAAATGACCCAATGAAATGCAGAAATCACTCAACGATTTCATTAATATGACATGCAAGTACAATTTGGTTGAAGATAAGTCACAAACAGCTGCAACCTCAACAGAAAACTGCAGCTGGTCCTGCATCATCCTCACAGTCGGTACACTGGGCCAATCCATGTCATTGGGCTCTTCCTCTGTTTCACTGACCCTCCATTTTACCTAGCATGATGTCCTTCTCCAGGGACTCGTGCCTCCTGATAATGTGCCTGCGACATGATGGGAAGACATATACTTGCCTTTCTCCGTGTGTCGGAAAAGCTGTACTTTCTTCAAGCTGCATTTTTGAAATCCTTTTAGATGTTTAAATATTTTTCCCCCTGAATTGGGAAATTAAACCAAAATCTTAATCCGGAGTACATTAGGAGTTATAAGGTGATACTACTGCTCCCAGGAGATTCCCCAAGGAACTGGTTCCCATATGCCATTCCCACCCCCATCTCAGAACCTAAATGCATTGCCACTGCCTTGGACCTCATGTTCTAAGTTGCTGAGGGCACAACAGCAAATTCAACAGGCACTCTGAATTGAGGGGAAATGTGTTTTCTCTCACTACTGCAAATTCTCTACTATAAAGGCTTGGGTATATGAAAATACATTCAGTGATAGTGGGTAAGTATAATGTACATGTCCAATGCAAGGTAGGTAAGAGTTGCTAACAAGACCAGATCATGACTTACAGAGAAATTAAACCAGTGTTTTAAATTGTTTTCCTTATCTCTACTTTTACTAAATAAAGTTTGCTTTTTTGTTGTTCCTATTACTATATAATGTGGGGGTTTCCCTCAAAGCATAATGCATTTGAAGAAACTCTTTTTTGTAATAAAATTCTTGTAGAAAACAATTAACTTGTTCCTTGACTGTTGATTGAATGAATTAAAATGTTAAATAAGTATATATTAATTGCATTATTTTTTAAATTAAGGACAGGGACGTTTGCTAAGAATTTTTACTCAAGTGAATAAATAATTGTCAACCACCCAGAAGTCCAGAGAATAAAAATACCTCTTGTTTGGGAGTGATAAATGTAAGAA
Organism: Chrysochloris asiatica; assembly: GCF_000296735.1. Classification (NCBI taxonomy): domain Eukaryota; kingdom Metazoa; phylum Chordata; class Mammalia; order Afrosoricida; family Chrysochloridae; genus Chrysochloris; species Chrysochloris asiatica. Next base: position 7,765,732 of record NW_006408583.1, on the reverse strand, counting down.
AAATGTCATTGTGGAGGTCACATTGGATGTATAGTTTCAAGAGCCACAGGGACACTAATGCAATTCATCAGTAATGTGTGGATTTGGACTTTGTTAATGACTCGTTTCTTCTCTCTCTTCCTACTAGGCTGCCCCATCCAAGGTCAACCCACCCCCAATATCACCTGGTTCCATGGAGGCCAGCCAGTTGCCAATGCCACAGGACTGACGTATCATATCTTGGCAGAAGGACAGATTCTTCAGATTGCAAATCTTAGTGGTGGGGCTCAAGGGGGATTCAGCTGCCTTGCTCAGAATGAGGCAGGGACGTTCACGCAGAAGACTTCTCTAGTGATCCAAGGTAAGAAACTGTATCCTGGCAGTCTTGGGGCTTTGGACTGACTTCTTAAAGGAGAGTGTCACTGGGAATCTAAGCCTCTAGAGGAACAAAATGATGTTTGCTATCCAGTGGCATCTCGAGCATAGAATTGAAAGCTAAACCATGCTTCCATACCATGAGGCCTCACTTCTGCCTATATGACCCTTCAGAGAAGCCACCAGGTCCCCGTCAAACAGAACAATGGGCACTTCTACTCATGTGGAGTCCTGGTGTGGCGCTGTAGGTTATAGAACCCGACTGCAAGGTCGGTTTGAACCGCAAGGTCAGTGGTTCAAACTCACCAGCCTCTCCTTGGGAACTCTATACAGGGTCACTGTAGGTCAGAACCAACTCAATAGCATGTAATAACAACACTTATAACATTGCTGCTGTTCACTACCAAGAATCAAAGTCAATGTGTTTTCTTTATGCTGGTTTTACTAGTAAAGATCTACACACATTCTATTAAGAAAATGTACGTCTTCTCTGGTGATTTGGTTAAACTATCGGAACCATCTGGTTGTTGCCTCCTGCCCTACAGAGAGGACACTGGTGATGCCTGACCATCCTGAAAGGGTCTCTAGCTACAGTTACTGCTGAGTGCTTTCTAGGCCCCTCATCTGTGTTCCTGTCAGAGAGCAGATTGTGGAGCTTTCGTGGATCTTGCTTTCACCTACTAGGAACAGAAAGCCATCGGGTGGGCCCTGCTATTGATTGCACCAAGAAAGAGCTGCACATAAGACCAAGTAGTCTGGGAAAGAGCCCAACACTTGCCTTTTTTTAGAAACTATGTGAAGCTTTTGAGTTTGCCCTAACGTGGCTTTACCTGTGGCCTCTGGTGTTTTTCATATATAATGTACACACGTAAATAATGTGCACATGCATATAACACTCACAGGAAACTCACACATGTGAGATGGTTGCAAGGTTTACAAAACACATAATGTTCATGCTATTTATGTAAAAATACAGTTGTGTGCTATTTCTAAGGAAAACAAATCCATTCATGTATCCCAAAATAGAAGATTCTGTGGAAGGGATTGAGTCCGGGCCAATATGGAAATACTGCTTTGGAAAAAGGCAAGAGACTTTTCTGAGCAGATAGGTTTTTCCCTTGAACATCCTCCCTGCCACTGAGCTTTGCACAGGAAAGTAAATGTTCCCTTTTCTTGCCAGCAAGCCATCCTCTGCTGGAAACCAGAAGCCAGTGGCTATCTTCAAGGTTTATGATACACAACCTTGCAAATAAGCACTCAAAATTTAACAGCCCACAATTATTTTTAACAACTTTTCCTTCAAGTGAGTCCCAGACCCTCAAACCGAAAACCTCAAACAGTTGGATTTCTTACTTATTTCATTGCCTCCTATAAATGGGCAGGCTGATTTTTGGTGACATCTACTAAATCCAATTGTCCGTGCACGTTTAAATATGGTGTTTCAATATTTCTGAGATATTTTTATCTGTTCGTAGAAAACTGGAGATATTGTCCATTGAACCAATAGGAAAAAGAAATCTTTTAGGACGTATGTTTACAAACCTTAAGCGTCACTGCTATTTATGAAGTATTCTGTGTGCCAGGCACTGGGCAGTCCACCCTTCCAGCCCTCATGGCCAGCCTCCCCGAACCCCACTCAGAAGAAATGCAGAGGACAGGTAGACTATAATGCTGTCGTCTTTCCCCCATGCTCCTCCTTCTGTGATAGATTACTGGTGGTCTGTGGACAGATGGGCCACCTGCTCAGCTTCCTGTGGTCACAGGGGTGTCCAGCAGCCCCGCCTGAGATGCCTTCTGAACAGCACAGAGGTCAGCCCCACTCACTGCGCAGGGAAGGTGCGCCCGGCCGTGCAGCCCATCGCCTGCAACCGGAGGGACTGCCCTTCTCGGTGAGTATGACCAGTGCGGGCCTAGGCCTCCCGTGTCCTGCAGTGTCCTGACTTCTAGCTGGGTTGATAGCCAGCCCTTGACTAGCTCTGTGCAGGGAAGAGTGTGGAATGAGGCGGAGCGGGCTTGGAGTCCACAAAGCTTCCTGTGGGCACAAGTTGGTCAGGTCTGTTCACCATGTCACAAATATCCCAGAAAGCCATCCTCTCTCGACTGTTTATTACGTCATGACTACCAGCCACTGACTGGCTGCTTGGGCTGCACAAGCATCTAAGGGTCTTCTCCAGAAGCAAGAGCATCCCAGGCCTGGCAAGAGAGAGCTCCCACCCTGCAGTCGTAAACAGGCCGCCTCACTTGTTGGTAAGAGACAGAAATGTGTTTTCAGTTGAAGTGCTTCCTGGAGAGCACCTTCAGCTAATTGTTACTCTGTACCACCTGGTGATTCTAGAAGTTCCTACAGACACTCAACTGTGACCTCATGAGGTAAAAAGGAGGCAACCTGCGTTTCACTGATGTCCCCTTGTGTCTGGGAGCACTCACTCTAACTTCACCTTAACCTACATTTCATTTGACTTTGTTTCATCCTCAGAAACGTATACAACTCTTTCAACTTTCTGGGGGCTGATGCCATTTCCCTGGGAGTCCTGTTGGATAAAGCACTATACCAAGAGGTCGGTGTGAATTGCCTGATTGGTGGTCCAGACTCATCAGCTGCTCCTTGGATACCCTTTACAGAGTCGCTATGAGTTGGAACCAACTCGATACCACTTAACAAGTTCCCACTTCCTTGGGTCCTAGTTTTCTAGGTCTCAGACCTTGTAGAAGGTTACATAAGAGTACATGTTGCAAACAGTTCTCAGACACTGGCCAAGACTGGCAAATGGGCTTTATTTCTAAAGCTATAAACTGGGAAATACTCTGAGAACCTGGGCTCTACTCTAGTTTCTCCCCTTCTTAATCTTAATACCCATGTGCAACAGTATACAGTTAAGTTAGGGAACTCTTATCCTCTGTCTTTGTACAAAGTTTTGCATCCAGCTATCAGTGGGATACATCTCCATGTCCTATAGTTCCTTCCACTTTGGGTACTTGTTTTTTGCACTGGGGTCCCTTGGATAGTACATAACGGTGCTGCAATTGCTGCCGCGTATTCCGCCCTCATGCATAGAGAAGCTGAGGCCCACTGAGCACCCAACCTGTCTGCAGCAGGAGCTAAAGGGATAATGGATGGGCCTGGAGTTGGCACCAGCATGGTGCCCTCAGCCTGCTGGGCCTTGGCTCAGCCCTGCAACGCCGAGCTACTACATACCTGCAGGGCTTTCATACACTCTTTAGGCAACCACTTTGTGCTTTGCCAGCTGAGTCAAAAGGAGCAGCCGTAACCAGGAGAGACTCAATGAAATATGAAACATGCTCATTAATATCGGCAGTTTGACTTGCTGACGGGAAGGTTTCCACGGGCATGATTAATGTCCTTTTATACCCTTCCTGAACTGTAACATAGCCCCTGCCTCTCCTTTCTCAAACCCCCTATCCCAGCTCCTAAAAAATTGCTGAAATGTATATTTAGAAATAAAAGTTGATTGAAATACAGGTCTGACATTCACCAGGGATCTGAGAGGCTGGAAACCTGCCCTTGCCAAGCTGTATGAAATGAAGAAGTGATCTCCGACGTGCCAGGAACGTTGTGATTTCATTTGGTGATGGTCAGAGTCAATCCGCTGCATTTACTTCTGTAAATGAAATCCTAATGGATCTGTCTGCTGGAGTTTCAGTCTCCCCGGGAGTGTCTACACACCTCCTGTCTGCTTCCTAAGGGGCTCTGCTTCTGAGGGCTGGAACTCTGCAAGCAGCCCTCTCTCTCCAGGGCAAATGGAGCAGGAAATCACAGGTTCAGATTCAGGAGGCATTGGCTCCCCTTCCTTGCTGCGTGCCTCTCCTGAGAGCCAGATGTGGCGCCACTGGGAAGTGGTCACAGGCTTTCCTGCCGGGTGTTGTAAGCACATTAGCCTCTTCCTTCACACACAGCACTATGGCCTTGGTCAATCTTTCTAAAATCGACCCTGTGTAGCTATTTCAACCATTTCACATTACTTATGTATAGGAGTCCTGGTATAGTGCTATAGAATAAGCACTGGACTGCTAACTTCCAGGTCTATGGTTCAAAGCTGCTCTTTAGAAACTGTCTCAGCAGCACTTAACAAGGCAATAAAACCTAATTATTTTCATTCTAGAGTGAATGAAGAGTCTAAGAAGCACCAAGTCATTCCTCACAATTTCCCCCATTATGTCCCCTTGTGGTCCTCTTTGAGAATTACCCCCCCCCCCCGGAGCCCCTCATGCAGAAAGGATCCTTGCCTATTTCCTGGTGGACCCAGGTTTTCAGAGTGGTTTTCCAGCTCACAGCTTTGCCTTATGATAAAAGTCTAGTCAGTCTCATCTCTGAGTTCCATCTAAGTTATAGTTGCAACTGCTCGTACCACGGACTCATATACAGCTCACTACAAGGCCTAAGACCTATAAAACTATGACCCAGAAGGTGGAATAGTCCCCAGAAAGGTCGAAAGAATTTTGTATTTTTCTGAAGATGAAACCAAGTTGAATGATATGTAAGTTAAGAGGTACAGTGGGTGCTCCCAGACAAAACATGGCATTATAAAACCTGATTGCCTTCTCTTTACCTCATGAAGGAACTTCTAGAATCCCCATGTGTATGTAGTTCATGGAAACTAGCTGAAGGCACTCTCCAGTAAATAGGTGTTCTGTCTGGTCTCATGGCCCTCTGGGTCATTGTCCAGCTGGAGTACTGACCTCAGAATACTCTTTCAAAATGCACCATTCCGGTCCATTTTCTAAGTATATTCATTTCCTGGGGCTGCCATAACAAATTACAGTAAACATGATAGCTTAAAACAACAGAAATTTATTCTCACAGTTCTAGAGTCCAGAATTCTGAAATCAGGGTGTCAGCAGGTCACACTCCCACCAAAGGTTCTAGGGAAGAATCCATTCCTTCCTTCCTTCCTTCTCCTCCTGGTGGCTGCCGGCATACCTTAAAACATGGGGCCACATCTGTTCCTCTCCCTACCTCCAGACTCACATTGTCTCTTCCTGTCAAATCTCCCTTTGCCTTTCCCTTTCCCTTACAAGGATTCTTGTGATGCCACTGAGGGCCCACCTGGATAATATCAGCTCAACATTGTAATACATTTGCAAAGACCCTTTCTCTAAATAAGCTAACATTCACAGGTTCCAGGGATTTGACATGAATGTCTTTGGTGGAACCATGGCCCCCCAAATTAGCCACTGCGGGGCAGGAGGGGTCTGAGGGGCACTCTCTGGGAGGGTATGACAACATGTCTCACTTCAAGGTCTGACAATTCCTCCTCTCCCCAGATGGATGGTGACCTCTTGGTCTGCCTGCACCCGGAGCTGCGGGGGAGGCGTCCAGACGCGCCGAGTGACCTGTCAGAAGCTGAAGGCTTCTGGGATCTCCACTCCCGTGCCCAATGACATGTGCATCCAGCTTGCCAAACGGCCTGTGGATACCCAGGCATGTAACCAACAGCTCTGTGTGGAGTGGGCCTTCTCCAGCTGGGGCCAGGTAAGGGGCCAGAAATGCTTTTGTTTGGAAGGTAAAGCTAAAAGTCTCCTACAGCTCACAGTAAAATGTCCCACTGACCCCTCTTCTACTCCCCTTGTGAGGACTGGCCTTTCACCCTCCTGTCTTCCAACTAACCCAGTGTCATCCCTAACACCCAGACTGCTGGTACCCTCCCCCGACATCAGCGCATCTTACAGTCTTCTTCCTTGGTTTCCCTCTACCCTGAGACCCTCTCTCCTCATATCCACTGCCTTTGTCTCTGGAGATGTTGGCACTGATGAGACACACCTGGGTTATATTCTGTGCCCTGGTGGTTCTCAACTCAGTTGTACCATTAGAATCACTGGAGAAACTTTTTTAAAACACCAATTTCCAGGTTTACCTCACTTCCCCAAGTTTCTGAGTGACTTGGCCTGGGTGGGATCCAAGTATGGGTGAATTTTAGAAGCTCCCCAAGGGATTCCGCTATGCAGTCAGGGTGGAGAGCCAGAATTCCCAATCAGTCAAGGATTGTTGAAGTCAAGCTGGACACTTTGAAACCATCAGCTCCTTCCTTCCTCGATTCTCTGCCAGATAGAAACAACAAAAGCGCAATAACAAACTGAGGCTCATCCCTCACTGGGCTTGCTGGTATACTCTCTCCATTTGGAAATTGTATTTTTAGATTTTACTAAAAATAGTAAGGGAGATGCACGCAAACTGAAAATGTTCTGTGAGGAAGACCAAACCTGAGCAGTAAGAGCCCCCAAACTCTGTCAGGGGTCCTTTCTCAATCATCTGGACAGGGCAGAGTAGGTGGGCGGGGCCTGCCGGGAGTGCCTCAGGGTTGCTCTCTCATAGGTTCCCAGTTCCACCAGGCCTGGAGCAGTCAGGCTGCTTGTCAGAGGCCTCGGTGTTTTCCAGCCCACATAGCTAAGGCCTGTATCTAGACAAAGAATGACTGACCCTCCCCCATTTGGAATCCATGATGGCACCAAAATCAGGTGTGGAGGTGTTACCTGCGAATGCTTTCTCCCAAAGTCTATGTCAAAACCTGCCAGGACTGGTACTTAGCTTATCCAGGGCAGAACATGTGTTCTGATTAATCAGTGTTTGCACCATATACCATTAGGCTTGACCAGCTGGTTGGGAAGGAGGAAAGGGGACTGAACACCTGTGACTGGAAGTTCTGGGGCAGTTAACCCATTGCAACTATCTAGGGATGCCTGAATGTCCTCCACTCCCAGCTGTGTTCTTTGGAAAGTTCCTATTAAGTTAGCATGCTGTGGCCCTCTGTAATGAAAATCCAATGTAATTTGGAGGAAATGTGGCCACAGTTCACTGGTCACTCAGAGGGCATTCATTGTCCCAGGTGAGGCTAGGGCAAGAGCTCAATACTGACCAGTCAGCATGGCTGGCTCCGGGCTCCTGTCCGGCGCCCCCACCAATACCACCGTACTTCCAGTGACATGATGTATGTGACATGATGTATGTGCTACATAATCAAAGAGGCATGAACTCTGCTTGCTGCCATGCCTGGGGAATATCATGTTTCTCTTACCTGGGAAAGCCCACTTCTGATAGCTCTCTTCAGCCCAAGGCAGGTCTGCTTCCAGACCCTCAAAGCTAATTGAGGGTTTATGAAATGACAACTGGGAACAGACACGGCTACACATGTTTTTGCATTGTGTCATTGAGGTTGCTCAAGGGGGACATTTGCTGCACATTGATAGTTCTCAGTGATCATTTTTCCCATCAGAGATAAATAGAGCTTTCTTGTTTCCTTCTCTTCAAATGGTCTATGTAACCCACTAGGCCAGTAAGTTTCAAACTTTAATGTGAATTATCTGGGAGTCTTGTTGGAAATGCAAATTGATCCAGTAGGTCTGGGGTTTGGCCTAGGATACTAAGGTGTTAACAGCCCATGTGATGCCAATATTACTGGTCTATAGACCAGTTAAGAGTAGCACCTGGAATGAGCTCCTACTTCCCAGGTATTTAAGGTCTTAGTTATTTGAAACGTTATAAATAAGGAACTGCTTGATCTCAAACTTCCATCCATTTGGTGACATTGTTAGAGGTTGCTTCAAACTCTAGGTGCCTAGAAATTTCCACGTTCTTCTGTGAGACTAAAGATGGCACCATCTTAATGGTGATTGGTATGTTCTCATCGTTGTTGCAGCTATTGTGTGTGGTGCTTTCCAACCCAGAGGGTGCATCTTCTAGCACTCTATTGAACAGTATTCTGTTGTGATCCCTAAGGTTTTCATTGGCTAATTTTCAGAAGCTCTACTGAAACCAGTCTACCATGGGTGACCCTACTGCTATTTGATATACTAGTGACATAGCTTCCAGCAACCTGCAAGCCATCACAGTCTGGTAGTGCAGGAATCTGTTTCTCCATCTACCTAACTCCATGAAGTCTTTGGAAAAACATGCTGATTTTACTACAAGTAGAACTAAGTCTACCTTCTCAGCTATAACAACCTGACTTCATGTAATAACTCAACCTCCTTTGTTTAACCCAGCATATATTTATGGGGCACCTATCCTGGGGGAAGAGCGTTGGTGTGGTGCTGTAGGATAAGCACTGGATTTCTAACTGCAGCAATTCAAACCCACCAGAAATTCCACAGGAGAGAGATGAGGCTTCCTCTTCCCATAAAGATCGACAGCCTCGGGTCGCTATGATTCTGAACTGACGTAATGGCATTGAGTTTGGTTGGAGTGTGTGTCTTGGGTGACGGAGCTATGGTGGGTGGCACAGTGGATTTAGCATTAGGCTGACACCAACTACTCCACAGGAGAAAGACAAGGCTGCCCACTCCAGTAAAGAGTTGCTGTCTCAGAAACTAGGGGGCAGCTTGCCTCTCCTACAGATTCACTCTGAGTTGGAATTAACTCTGGCGGTGAGTTGAATTTTAAATGTCTTGGGTATGAAAGAGTGAAGTCAAAATGAGCTGCAGCATAGCTGCAAAATAATTCAATGAGAGTGGAACCAGCAATGTGGCTGCAGACAGTCACGTAGAATTCTGCATGCTGTACGAAGAGTTGGTTTTATGAGAAATGCCACTTGCTTTAGAGGGCAGGGGGTGCCCGGGAAACTTCTGACACAGCTGTGGTGTGGCCAGAGTTACTAAATGAGGAAGGGACAGAACTGGAGAATGAAAACCTAATCTGGGTGAGAAAGGGTGGGTGCTGGTCAGAATACAGACAGTGGAAGTGGAGCACCCATGGAAGTGTGATGATGCCAGGAGCTTCCGAGTGTATCAGGAATGAAAGAGGGAAGAAGCCAAGATGTTGTTTCTGGGTGGTTTCTGGAAACAACAACTAGGTAGTAGTTAATACAATAGATTATTCTGGACATGTTGAACATGAGGGTCTGGTACCATACCCTCACACCGCTGTTAGATGTTCCCTGAGCAACTGAGTATATAGATTTGGGGCTTAAAAGAGAGTTGTGCTAGACATTATCAAGTTGAAAGTCATCGGGATATAAGTGGTGGCCAGGAGTCAGGGGCGGGGAGGTATCACCCAGGTGGAGAGGAAAGAATGAAACAAAGAAAAGGCAGCAAACAGAATCTGGGAACACTAGACTATGGGAAGAGGAGAAAAACTTGCAAAGTGTATTCAAAAGACTGACATAGTCAATGTTATTAAAATGCATCAGAATGTACAAACAAGATACAGATTAAGCATTGACTTCTGAAACTTGACTGGCAGGCAGTTCCTACAAAGGACAGGGACAGGTGAGCACTGAAGTGAGTCCAAAAGACATTGGGCAGAGCAGCACTTGCATTTCCCCCAATGCCCTGTGATGCCGTGCAACATGGCATCAAGCTGGACGCTTCAGAGGAGCTGGCTGTGGGCATAGTTGCCTGCCTTCAGAGAACGAGTTTCACCCAAAATCCTTCTCTTTCAGTGGTTTTTCAACCTTTGCTCTGGGTAGTATTGACATTTTCACAATGTTGAGTCTTCCTATCCTGGAACATGGTATGTTCTTCCACTTCTGTAGATCTTTTTCGGTTTCTTGTAGTAGGGCTTTGTAGTTTTCTTTGTATAAGTCTTTTGTTTCTCTGGTTATGTTTATTCCTAAGTATTTCATCCTTTGCGTGGCTATTGTAAATGGTATTGCTTTCCTAATGTCCTTTTCATCGCTATTGCTGTTGCTATAGAGAAATCCAATTGATTTTTGTATGTTAATCTTATACCCTGCCACTTCTCTGAATCTTTCTATGAGGTCTAATATAATATAGAGTCTTTGGGGTTTTCTATGTATAGGATCAGATCGTCTGCAAATAAGGAGAGTTTTACTTCCTCTTTGCCAATTTGGATGCCTTTAATTTCTTTGTCATGCCGAATAGCTCTGGCTAAAACTTCCAGCACAATATTGAATAGGAGCGGTGATAAAGGGCATCCTTGTCTGGTTCCTGTTTGCAGGGGGAAGGCTTTCAGTTTCTCTCCATTGAGCATGATGTAGGCTCTTGGTTTTGTATATATGCTTGATTATGTTGAGGAATTTCCCTTCAATTCCTATTTTGTTGAGTGTTTTTATCAGGAATGGATGTTGGATTTTGTAAATGCCTTTTCTACATCAATCGACATCATATGGTTCTTTTCCTTTTTCTTATTTATATGATGGATTACACTGATTATTTTCCTGATGTTGAACCATCCTTGCATTCCTTTTATGAAACCCAGTTGGTCATGATGTATTATTTTTTTGATGTGCTGTTGGATTCTGTTGGCTAGGATTTTGTTGAGAATTTTTGCATCTATGTTCATGAGGGATATTGGTCTATAGTTTTCTTTCTTAGTGATGTCCTTTCCTAGTTTTGGTATGAGGGTTATGCTTGCTTCATAAAAAGTATTAGGGAGTTTTCCATCCTCTTCTATGTTCTGGAATAATTTGAGTAGAATTGGTGACAGTTCTTCTCTGAATGTTTGGTAGAACTCACCTATGAGGCCATCTGGGCCTGGGCTTTTGTTGGTCGGGAGTTTTTTGATGACCTGGTTAATTTCTTCTTTTGTTATGGGTTTGTTCAAATTTTCTACTTCAGTCTGAGTAAGTTTAGGTAGGTCGTGTTTTTCTAGAAATGTATCCATCTCATCCAAATTTTCAAATTTGTTGGAGTACATACAGCTCTTTGTAGTATTCTGTTATTATCTTTTTTATTTCGTTTGGTTCTGTTGTGATTTCCCCCTATGTGGTTTCTAATGCAATTTATTTCTCTCCCTCTTTTCTTTAGTTAGTTTTGCCAATGGTTTGTCAATTTTATTAATCCTTTCAAAGAATCAGCTTCTTGTCCTGTTGATTCTTTCTATAGTTTTTCTGTTTTATATCTCATTTATTTCTGCTCTTTATTATTTCCCTTCTTTTGGTGACTGTAGGTTCCCTCTGCTGGTCTGTGTCTAATTGTTGAAGATGTTGTGTTAATGTGTTGATTTTGGCTCTTTCGTCTTTTTGGATGTGTGTATTTATCACAATAAATTGTCCTCTCAGGACTGCTTTTGCCATGTCCCAAAGATTTTGGTATGTTGTGTTTTCATTCGTTTCTAGGAACTTTGTGAATTCATGTTTAATTTCTTCTTTTACCCAGTCGCTTTTTAGTAGGGTGTTGTTCAGTTTCCATGTATTCGACTTTATTGTTTTGGCCTTATTGTTGATCTCTAGTTTTATAGCATTGTGGTCTGAGAAGATGCTCTGTAGAATTTTGATGGTTGTGAATTTATGGAGGCTTGCTTTGTGACCTAACACATGGTCAATTCTGGAAAATGTTCCATGCGCACTGGAGAAGAATGTGTATTGTGCTGTTGTTGGATAGAATGCTCTGTATACATCTATGAGGTCAAGTTGGTTGATTGTGTTGTTAAGTTCCTCTGTAGTATTGTCGAGTTTCTTTCTGGTTGTTCTATCCCTTTTCAAGAGTATTGTGTTGAAATCTCCCACTATAATTGTGGATTTATCTTTCTTCAATTCCATTAAGGTTTGCTTCATGTATATCTTGGTGCTCTTTCATTGGGAGCATGTATGTTTATTATGGTTATGCTGTCTTGCTCAATTGACCCTCTGATCATGAGATAGTGTCTTTCTTTGCCTCTTATGCTGGTTTTTATCTTAAAGTCTACTTTGTCGGAGATTAGTATTGCCACTCCTGCCATTGGCTTGGTAAATTTTTTCCATCCTTTAACTTTTAGTCTGTTTTTGTCTTTGTGTTTAAGGTGTGTCTCTTGCAGGCAGCATATTGATGGATCTTGTTTTCTTATCCATTCTGCCACTCTTTGTCTCTTCACTGGTGCATTCAATCCATTGACATACAATGTAACTATTGATAAGTATGAATTGATTGCTGTCATTATGTTACTTTTTTGGTGGTGCTGTTCATTCTTTGGTTCTGCTTTCCTTCTTGTGTTGGATTTATGTTCTTTGAGTTGTTTCTGGACGGTTTCTGCCTAGTTTTTCTGTTCGCTTGTTCTGCTTGGGAATTTATTTTTATGATATGTTATGGAGTGTTAACTTTCTTTGGGGTTACTTTGTAGTGTAACTTTTCTCTGCATTTAGAATACTTCCACTGTAACCTGTAATTTACCTGGCATCCCCACCAGCTGGGCTTCCATTGCGGCGTTTGTCCCTTCTTTGACATTGATATGTTTTTGGCCTTCAGTTGATCTCCCCGTTCCTTTGAGTTTGTTGTTGTAGTCTCGTTCTGTTCTGGACTCTGTTATCTGTTGGCTGTGTTCCAGGTGGTGTTGCCATACCTGCCAATCTCTATTTGTTGTCTGTTCTTATTGGTTCTCTGTCCACAGAACTCCTTTTAGGATGTTTTGAAGTGCTGGGTTTGATCGCACCATGAAATTGATTGATAGTTTTGCTGGATAGACGATTCTTAGTTGACAGTTTTTTTCTTGCAGGGCTTTGTATATGATGTCTCCCCATTGCCTTCTCACCTGCATGGTTTGTTCTGAATAGTGTAGTCAGAAATTAATCTAATTTGCTTGCCTTTTTAAGTTATATTTATCTTCTCCCTGGCCACTTTTAGTATTCTTTCCTTGTCTTTGATTTTGGAGAGCTTGATTATTATATATCTTGGAGACTTATCCTTCCTGGAGTATGTTGGGCTTCTTGAATGTTTATCTTCTCGTCTTTCAAGATGTTAGGGAAATTTTCTTCCAGAAGCTCTTCAACTATCTCCTCTGTGGACTTCTCTGCTGCTTCTTGTTCCAGAATGCCAATAATTCTTACATTATTCCTCTTCATGTTATCCAGCATGAATCTTAGCCTCTCTTCAGATTATTTTATCCTTTTAGCTGCTTGCTCTTCTACCTTGGCAGTATTGAGAGATTTGTCTTCCAGTACACTAGTTCTGGCTTCCATCTCTTCTAAGTCTGCTCCTTTCCCCTTTCAGCCTATTGTCTATTTCTGATATCTTATTATTGATCACCTGGACATCTTTTTGCAGGTTTTGAATTGTTTCCAATGCTGTGTCAATCCTATTTGATTGTTCCTGCAGTACTTTCCTTACTTCTTCCTCGACCCCTTTTCAGAGTATTTGAATTTGTTTCTATATCATTCTTCTGAATTCCCTCTCAAGCATATCCAGAACCCACTCCTCCTCCTCTATAAAGCCTTTGTGTGTCTCCAGCTTATTTGTATCTGCTGCTGTCTTCTGTTTTTGGACGTGTTTTGATAAAGTTGATTGTTTCTTATTAGTCATGGTTATTTTATTATTAATATGATCAGGAGATAGGCTTCCCTTATCATCTGTAATGTGTAGCAGGTGTTGTTAGGTCTTGTCTTAGTGGTGGAGTATTATGGTGTATGCTTATAACTTGGCTATATGGCCACGCTTGCTGCTGCTTCTTAGATGACGTAGGGAGGAAAAGCTCCCACCTCCAGGAAAGATGTGTGATCAAAAGGACCAAAAGCAGAAGTAATATAAATGCCTGGACAGAAATCACCATTTTGAAGCGGAGATGCAGCTTTGGTTAACTTTTTCATGCTACACTATCAGTGTGTGTGCAAATAGAAGCCTCCAGCACTGGTAGGGGTGACCCCTTTCAGGTGTCTCCTCTAGCCACTGCCGTATAGGTGGACAGATACATATTGGAGAATTAATGGGAGAAAGATCGACCACTATTTTTGTTTCTGGTTGTCAGTTATCTGCCTGTGCTCGGCATCAATCTTGGGATGCTTGAGACCTGTTCTGTTGGGTTTTTACAGGTTTCCTTGAGTTTGTCCTGCCCAGTGAACTCAGGCAGCCGTGGGTAGCTGGAGTTTTTAATCTGTTCCCTATCCCGCCAGAACAGTAGAGCTGGAAGATCCCCACTGCTACCTGGGAGTAGGGCAGGGCTGCTTAGATGCAGGGCTTCAGATTGGGGACAGCAGATGACGTCAAAAGTCGCCACTTCTCTCCCTCTCTCTGTGCCGTGGGTAAACTGACCTGCCTGATGCTCATGCTGAGATCTTAAGCTAGGGCAGGGAGATTTGGGGGGAGATTTATGTAGTTTCTTGCAGCTGTGTTTGTTCAGGTTCCCTTTTTTTTCTTCCTGCTGGAAACACCACTTTCTGAATGGGCTGGCCTTAGCCCCACCCTCTAATCTCTGCAGTCGGAGTCCTGCCATCCCATAGGCGAGAGTTCCAAAATGCCCGGTTTTCCCTTAGCAGCATGATTTCTCAAAAATGCGAGTTCAGGAGACCGAAATACTAGCTCTTATGATAGTTCAAAAGCCGTGGGTCTGGTATATGAACATTTCCTTTGTGAGCTCCCCCTCCCTTCTCACCGGAGCTTTCCCTACCTGACTCTCCTGGCTGTAGCCCGGAACCGGAAGCTCAGTTTTTCAACCTTTGTGAGGGACACCTTTGAGCATTTGACAAAAGTTGGAGCTTGTTTCTAAAACATACCAGTACATACAAGAATTGAAAGATTTCATATTTCTGCTTGTGATTTTGTAAGAGTTAGCCCTGATCCCATCTCTAAACCCTTAGTCTGAGGACTCCCAAGTTAACAAGTCTCTGCTCCAAAGTGACCATCTCCTCTGCTGTAAAATAGCAGAGCTTGGCGAAGAACCTGCTGCTTTTGCATTCCCCGGACCTAGTTGTTGTTGGAGGTATTGGCACTGCTGAACTCTGGGCAACACATAATCACCTCCACGAGCAGACAAGAGACTATGAGGAGGGATGGCTCCCACGTCTGCTTTTACTCAGCTGTCCTGGGTTTAACGGGGAGAAAATTAAGCCAGGGAAAGAAAGAAATGAACTTGGGTTACTTGGGTGGATTTAGCAAGAAAACAATAAACCAAACCATCCTCCAGAATAAAGGGGAGGAAGAAGGTTAATCTAAATCTACCATAACATTCCTGGGATGTTCTGCTCTGAGGCCTTTTCAAATGGTCAGTCTGGAAGGGCCTGAAATTCTTTGCCGGGCTCCATTCTTAGCCGTGTCTACCACAGCAATGTGAGCAGTTCCACTGTGGTGCAAAGAAGAGAAAATGCGCGTGAGTGCCCTGTATTGGCCTAAAGAGGGAAGGACGAATGACCCGAGGGCTTCCGAGGAGACCTGCACGAGGATCTTTCCTACGTTCTACAGCCTGGCCATTGTAGCCTGCACCCAAGGACGCTGCAAAAGGGGTTCTGACCTTGCCTGTTTCTGCTCATAGATGTGTTTTTCTTTGTCCCCAGTGCAATGGGCCATGCATTGGGCCTCACTTAGCCGTGCAGCACAGGCAGGTCTTCTGCCAGACTCGGGATGGCATCACCTTACTGTCGGAGCAGTGCAGCGCCCTGCCAAGGTAAGAGACACCCTGGACCACCCTGTACCAGCCCCTGTGGCAACAGGGCACAAAGACAGGAGTAGAAGACTATGTCCTCCCCAGTCTCCCATCTGTCCAGTACCCTGCTCTCTCTCACCTCTGCTCACCAGGGCCCCTGGCCTCCCCAGCAATAGGGGACTCAGTGATGGCCTTGTACTTGCCAAATCATGAGTGCAGGAGGTGGTGGTCCTGAAGGAGGCCTGAGAACACAGAGAGCTGCCTTAGTCCTAGTGAACACAAGGAGAGGGCCACCAGTCCCTTACGCTTAATGCCCTCCCTTTAGAAGTTGGGGTCTCAAGCTGTCTTTCCTGTCCAGCACGTGAAATCAGGTTCAACCTCTGCAACGTCTGCTCTGGGTAGAATGCATTCTCAGGTCACGAAGTGCCACAGACCTTGTGAGCCAGGAGCAGATGGGGAGGCACAGTTAGAGGACATGGGCACCTCGAGGTCTTCTAGCCGTTCACCAGCAGAGCAGCAGAGCCCAGGCCACCTCCGCAGCACTGCGAGTTCTTGGGGAGTTGCCCACCATGCTGACGTTTACAGCATTATCTTCCCATCTCCCTCTCCTTCTCCTACAGGCCCGTGAGTACCCAGAACTGCTGGTCTGAGGCCTGCAGCGTTCACTGGAGGGTCAGCCTGTGGACCCTGTGCACTGCGACCTGTGGTAACTACGGCTTCCAGTCACGGCGTGTAGAGTGTGTGCATGTTCGCACCAACAAGGCAGTGCCTGAGCACCTGTGCTCCTGGGGCCCCCGGCCCGCCAACTGGCAGCGTTGCAACATCACCCCATGTGAAAACAGTATGTTCCAATCCCAAAGACCCTTCTGCAAATACCCCACAGGGCATCAGGTACAGAGGGCATAGGGCACTGGATCAGGGTTCCCAAGGATTGTCAGCTGGGTCTGAGTAAGCATGTGTGCAAGTATGGCCATGTATCCAGGCCACAAACAATAGCTGGGTGTGCCCAAGGGCTTCCACGTTCTCCATCTGGCCCTGAGACAGCTGGGAGTTACTGGCCCAGTGCTCAGAAGGGAGAACTGAAAGATGGCTCTTGCAGCCAGGCTAATGAGAAAGTGTTGTCCCCAGGGAAGAAGCAGGCTGAGTGGCCCAGCTCACTCATAACTGCTCTGCTGGCTGCTCTCTCCTTCCCAGCCCACAGGCATCCATTGAAATGGTGCAGGAGCCCACACCCATGGGCCTTGATAACCTTCGCCTCCCACCCCATCCAACACGGGCATGTGTGACCCCAGTTAGGTGGGGATCTATTTGTTTTCCTCTGGAACCAAAACACAAATTGGAGGTGTTTTCCTACAAGGAAGATGACAAAGCATGAGACAGAGAATAAATAAGAAATTAAAAACATATGAAGGCAGTACAGCATCCCCTAAGATGGGCCCCTCATGGAGCAATCATTAATCAGATGCCCTGTAGTCCAGTAGACCCGCTTGTTTACATTCCAGAGGATGAGGATGGATCGTCTTTGTGGCAGTAACTCACCACACTTGAGTGCCAGTGTTCCATGAAAGCAGCTAAGACTTATGGCAATCACAGCTTTTGCGTGAATATTTGAGAACCGCCAAGTCTGTGTCAGTTCTGAATTAGAGTGTTGTGGTATCCTAGCAAGGTAGGGTGGGGAAGGAGTAAAGAGGCTTAGGTGGCTAATACAGGAAAATGACAACAAGAAAGGTTCAAGCTCCTGAGGATGAGGACACCCAAGCAAGGTCTGACTTGTACACTACCTCCAATGGAGCAGAAGCTGGGATTTCTGGGTGCCATGGGAAGAGACAGGCTTACCTAGGAACCAAACATCAACCTGGAAATAGAATGAGTGATTAGGAAAGGAAGCAGAGGCCAGTCGGGTGTTGCCTCCATTGCTAGCAGGCCTCGGGGGGCAAGTGGCTGAGCTCTGCCTTCCCAGAAGTTGGCCACATCCTTTAGCCTCGGTTTCACATCTCCTTTCTGTCCCCTTTCCCAGTAGAGTGCAGAGATACTACCAGGTACTGCGAGAAGGTGAAACAGCTGAAACTCTGCCAACTCAGCCAGTACAAATCTCGCTGCTGTGGAACTTGTGGCAAAGCTTGAAGACAGGGCGTGGGGAAGAATGCTGCCCTGGCTACACTAAGGACTCACGCAATCCCATTGGACAGAACTTAAGCTTTCTTTGTTCTAATTTATTTATTTCTCCCTCCCGCCCCTACCCCCCAATCATGAGGACCTCAGAAAGTTGGGTTTTTTCCTTCAGTTAGAAAAGGACAGAGGTCTAAGGAGGTGGCAGAGTAGGTCAGACAGCAGGAGCTGCCTCCCAACCCAGGTTCCAAGGGACCTAGGAAGAGGCAGGCATAGCCCCAGCCCCAGAGGGAGCCAGAGGCCAGTAGTAGACTAGAAGGATGTGTGAGGGAGTGGTACAAAAGCTCCTGGAAGCTTTCTGTTAATGCAGGAGTGTGTGTTCCTGTGTCCCCCTCAGACATGACAGGGACAAGGTAAGAGAGAGGAGGACAGGACTCAGCTCTCCTCGTAGGGGATACAGAGAATAGAACTCCAGCTCACCAGGATGCAGAAAGTAAAGTAGACAGGGAAAGGGACTAGAACCAAAACAGAAGCCTGTGTAAGTTCATCAACAGAAGGTGGAGAGAGGAGAGAGAGTGAGCTGGTTGGTGGAAGGGGCCTTCAGATGGAGCTTTGCTGAAGACTAGACCCTGGGGGCCACTGTGTGGTAGGAGACATGTCCTTGTAGGAGGGGAGGCCCTGTACCCCTCACCACCACCACCATTACCGCACTGTCTGATGGAGGTTAGCTCTGGTGCACAGTAAGACCGGTCCTGGCATCTCTCTGTCTAGATCAAGACCTCCCAGCCTGGAAGGTCTGCTGCTGTGGCCCATAGGCCTCTTTCAGCATGAAGAATAGGCCAGGCTTTCTGCTTAGATGGCCTTTGCTGCTCCATTTGTCAGAGTCTTCCTTGATTGTAGCAAGCACTTCATTCCCCAGTGGGTGTGAGCACTCAGCCACCTGGTCAGCTGTCCCTCCAGCAGTCCAGTGTGAGCACTGGCTAGGCTAGCTGACCTTGTCCTTACAGAGCAGGTCAGAGCAAGTGATGAGGGGCTGTGGGCAGAGTCACATGCAGCAAGTTGTTATAAACTTTAGAATCATAATACCAGTTTCCGTGACACCATAACTCAGCAGGCCAAGATGCACACATACTTACTTTGACATCAGCGATGGTCAAGCACCAGTAACTAAGTCAAGTGGTAAGACCAACAACTGGAGACTATCTGGCCAACTGCTCATTCAGCAGAGCAGCTTTGGATGAGAGGTTCCCCCCACCCCCACCCCCCCGGGGCATGACCAGAAAGATGTGGCCGTCTGCTTCTGTAAACATTTACAGCCTTGGAAACCCTGTGGCGCAGTTCTCCTCTGTTACACCAGGGGGCGCTGTGAGTGGATGATATATCAGAGTATATACAAGTATATAGTGACACAATAGATGACAGCCTAGGAAACCCTGTGGGGCGGTTTCTCCCCTGCCCTGTAAGTCAGAATCAACCCACCAGCAGTGGGTAGGAGAAAGTGACCATGGGTCAGTAGCCCAAGTCACTGCCCCCTAAACGAAACCACCCCCTCACATACACACTCGTGAAATGCTACTCACCCAGGGGCCACATTCACCAGCCAGCCTGCACGTAAGTTTTTGGGGGTTGACAGTGTTAAGCTGTGACCTCCCCTGGTAAGCTATGGAGAATCAGGGTGGGCCTCTCTCTTCTTCCTCTTCACAAAAATGGGTTCCAAGATATCATGTTACTAAAAAAAAAAAATCAATGTAATGTTTATTTAAAATAAAAGAGAATGTTTTCTATGTCTGTATATCTCTTGTGAATATTTATTAGGATTTCTTGTATAAAAAAAGAAGTGCAATATTACTAATTATACATTGTTATCCAAAATAAAAAGATTTGGGGACTTTTTATGAACTTCCTGTAGTTGTACTCCTGTAAATTCAGTGGTGGTGATTGTATTTTTTTCCTATTTTTAATAGAACCTGGTGTTTCACTTTGGCTCCACTCACTGTATACAGCATACATTGTAAACGCTCACAGGGGATGTGGAAGGCAAAAAAGATTTCATTTGTGACACACAGGTCTGCATGGAATGAAGATGGCAGATCCCATACTCCTCCTAATGTGGTTCATTATTTCTAGTTCAACAGCTGTTGAAAGCCAGTGGACAATATTTACGTCTCCTCAGTTGGAGGTGCCCACCAGCTCGGCGGTGTCTGGGGGTCTTCAGAGGGTGCTGGCAAGCCTCGGTCTGGTGTGGCAAGCTATGTGCTCCTTGCATGGAATGAATGTACATTTACTGTTTGTCCTGTGAATTGTGACCCAGCACCGCCACAAGATTATTTGGGGTTTGCTGAGTAATGTGGAAGGAGCCGCTTCCTCCTCTAAAACACAAGCCTGTATTTATATTTTTTTGTACAGATAATACAGCTTATTATTTATTTAAATCTTGTCGTCTGACTCTCTGTTAAGCTCAACCTTTCCATCTTGTTTGATGCTGAAGGTGGAAGCTGGATTCAAACCCTGGCAGTCGGACTCTATTAGAACCACAGTGCCACCTCTATAGTAGAGCCCACCTTGGCATGCTTGTCCTTCCCTACTGCTCTGAGATTAGCAGTGGATTACAGTGGGGCATTTCACTGGAGTTGTCACTAAAGCCCATTTGTACAGTGTTCTAAGGTTCCTAGAGGAGTCCTTGTGTGGCACTGCAGGTTAATGCACTAGACTACAAGGTTGGTTTGAACCACAAGATCAATGGTTCAAGCTCACCAGCCACTCCTCGGAAACCCTATACAGGGTCGCTATGAGTCAGAACTGACTCAACAGCACCTAACGGCAGCAATGTTCTTAGCTCCCTTGCTGTTGTTACGTGTCACTGAGTCCGATTCGTAGTGACCCTGTATAGGGTTTCTGAGGAACAGCTGGTGGGTTTGAACCACTGACTTTGCAGTTGGCAGTCTAGTGTTTATCCTGCAGTGTCACACCAGGAATCCAGGGTTGCTGTGGGAAATGCACAAACAAACTAAAACATGGAGTGCTCTTCAGAAACAGGTTATAGTAGAAGGGCAGCCCTGCCCAAGTCGGAGCAGGTTCACACAGGAAGCCGCGAAGGAGAAACTCCAGAAAAGTCAACGCACTAGACTCCCACGGAGTCATGTGAAATGTAACTGAAATTCTATGTATTTTCTAAGAAGTTTCAGGTTCTGGTTAAAGAAAAAGCCAATGCTAGAGCTATGCCTAGTCACATACCAGTGACTGACCATGTCCTACAGAGGTTCCAGAGCAGGGAGGGGTCTGAGGTATGAGGACAAACGTCCAGGAAAGCTCAGATGGTGGGAAGGACTCAAAGAACACGTGGAAATTTTACCAGTCAAAATCACAAACCTCAGTTAAGAGTAAAAGAGGATTCCTACTAAGTTCCACCAACCACAGTCTTAACATTTAGAATACTGACCACATGTCAGCTCTGGGATTCTCACTCTTCATACTAGAGTCCCCTGCTTGGGTTCAGAAGTTTCCAAGACCTAGAGAAAATGAGCCCAGGAAATTCATGGGCCCATTAAGATTAGAAGGGTCAATAGCCACTGGTATTCATGGCTTGATTTCCTCCTCTTTAAAAGGCAACTCTCTAATGGGGTTGCCTTGATGGCTCTGTTAATTCTTGTCAGGGAGATATAAGGATGTCTAGCCTGTAGGAAGCACTCGCTGAATGTCAACTACTATGGTATCTCCTCATCGAAGCTACCCAGGAGAGATGGGGAGATGGAGGGCAGAGGCTGGAAGAAAGTAATGCTTCTTCACATTACTCCCTAGTATCAGACTTGAAAGCCTCATCTTATATTTCCATTTATGATTGATAAACAGCCATTCCTTCTAAGCTCAATATTCCATGATAGTATAAACAAGAGGGGCATTAGTGAACCAAAGTCTGTGTCTTTGGAGAAAACAGATCAGTCCGTGTAGCCAACTCAAAGAATTACCAAAATGATGGCAAACGTCCAATAAAATTTCCTGGGACAACTGTAATAATCCCATTGCACAGCCTGGACTCAAGTCAAAACACCGAGGTAACACATAACTGCCATTTCTGTCGATTTCAGTAAAACATGGAAAAACACTTGCTTATAAGCAAAACTACAAATAACATAAAAGGGAAATGAAGGCATCTCCCTTACCAAGTAGTAGTAGTTCTCCTGAACAGCATGCTATCTCTTGCCCTCACCCTGCAATCAACATACAGGAAATAATCCAACTTTATAAACTGTTCTCAACTAAAGTGAGACAAATGTGACCTAAATAATCTATGAATAATCCGTGGGGGTCCCTAAAATAGGCAAAGTCATTCACACTAGGTAAGGTCAAAACGATGGGGTTCTCAGAAAACAACCCAACAAAACCTGACCTGTTAGATGAATTAACACAAGAGGGTGAGACTGGGGAAAGAAAGTGATACTCCTTGGTTTTGTCTCTCTCTGATCCTCATTTTGTTTCCTGAACAATGACTAAAAGATTTCAAGATTGAGATTCAGTATGCACTGAATGTGACTTAGATCAGGGAATGTTATCCGCTCATGTCAAATACGTCAATTAGGAAAATGCCAGTGTTTATGTAAATCTGGAAGGCTAAAGAATTGAGTATCTAATGAATTTTATTAATCTTTGAGGTTTAGCTAAAAATTGTTGGCTGTCACCCACCCACCCTTTTTATCTGATTTTATGAGTCAAATGTATAGGAGCTAAATAGAGACCAGTGCCTTTGAACAATCCTGAGTTTCTTATTCACAGTACCCCAAGGTTTTCAACTGTTTGCTGGAACTCCTTAACTGGAAGGCACTTTATGCTAACTAAGCTTCTACTAACAAGAACTGGCTGTCACCTTGCTTGTCAACCAGAGGTTTACAACTTCTCCCCAACAGCATTCTGTCAAGCACCTGGTCCCAGTCAACCACATCTGTCACGCTTCTGATAACACAATATACAAATGTCACTCACCTCTGTGTTTTCAAAAGCCAAAATCCATCTTTAACCAAGGATTTCCCAGGCTGCTTCTAAATATATGTTTTATATCTGTGTAAACAGAAATTAAACATGCAGTTTTATGTGAGTGAAGAGAAAGCAGACAGTGGGGAATGGTTCTCCTGCTGAACATAAATTATGTTTGTTTAAGCAGAATGTTTCGGAGGGTCTGAAAGATTGCATGGTCAGCATTCCAACCAGAAAGCAGGCCTGAGAAGCAGCCTTCCTCATGCCTTCATGATAGCTGGGGTGGACCTGTTTCCAGTCCCAAGACAGACTATAATGAAGCTGTGGACAACCTAGGGACCAAGTGAGCAAGCTCAGGAACCAATGAATGTGCAAGCCAAGGGCTGTAGAGATGACACCGCTCATGAGCTTGGTCCCCCTTGCATCACTTCTTAACAATAAAAAGGCTAGGCAATGACGTAGCCGAAGTCAGTCAAAGATGACAAAGTCATTGACTCGGTCACTCAGGTAGTTCCTTCCCATGGCCAGAGCTCAGCATGTCACAGCACCAGGGTGCAGAGTAGAGCCTGCACAGGCCCACCTTACATCGGAGAGATTCAAGACAAGGTCTGAGAACAGCTCCGGTTGTCTGACTCCTGCACCTCTCCTTTGTCCTGGAAGGGTCTGTCTAACCTCCACATTCGGGTCGAGCCGTGACAAGAACCACGAAGTTCCCATCTGATCCCAGTGGTCCTCATATTACCTTCCCGCCCTCCCCATCCCCCCATCCACAGATGGGCCTCTACTCTGTCTCAGCTCCTTGCTCCTCTCTTTTCCCATTACATACCTTTCCTTTCTCTCAGTGCAAAAAACTTGCTAAGCATCAACTTTATGTCAGACCCAGCTTGGGCCCAAGAACACAGTTCCTGCTTTCAGGGAGCTCAGAGTCCAGTTTGAGGGAGGCAGACTCATCCCACCAGCAATGAATCCAGGTCCCAGCCCAACTACGGAGTCCAAGATCTAGAGGAGTCCCAGTTCACTGCTCCTGTGAGTCCTAATCTTCTCTCACCTGGGCTACTACAAACGTCCCCTCCCCTACCTGGACTCCGTCTACCTACTTTGGCCTCCTCCCATCTACTTTCACTATAGCAGCTAGAACTACTGTTAGATTACCCATAAATACTTCAGCACAAACTGTGTAAGCATATGTGCAAAATGTACTTAACTCTGTGCCCCAGGGGTGGGTGGGCTCCTGCTGTGGCACTGTAGGATCAACACTGGACTGTGACTCACAAGGTTAGTAGTTCAAACCTACCATCTGCTCCTCAGAAACCCTACACAGGCTCAGCACTTAACATTAACTACATACCCTAGGGGAGTTAGCTAGCATTTAAAATACCCTAAACTAGAAATCCATCTGCTCTCTAAAAGTTATCCCTACAAGCACTACATATCTTCCTTACCTAAATCTACACAAGAGGGTCTATCAATTCCCCAAGTCCATTAATAACATTGGTGAGCTATGTGGTGGGAAGACAACTGGAAAGAGTATACAAGCACAATCCCCTCTCCACAACAATGTGAAAAGCCAGGAAACCCAGTAGCCTGGTGATCCAAGTCCAGAGCTGTCTTTGACTCTATCCCTACTCATGTGCTTGATCTGACTGCAGAAGTTTGGCTGATCTTAACATTAGCACATTCGTCTTTAAGTGAAATGTTCAAGTGTCTGTCTGAGAGCCTAGTGCTGGGAAGTAGGACTTAATCAGAGTTCAAGGAGTAGTTTGCACATGCTTTGTGGCCAGTTACCTAGCATTGAGCTCTGGTAGCGTAGTGGTTACAAATCAGGCTGCGAACCTCAAGGTCAGCAGTTTGAAACTATCAGCTGTTCCACAGGAGAAAGATGAGGCTTTCTGCTCCTGTAAAGATTTACAGCCTCAGAAACCCTGTACAGGGTCGCTATGAGTCGGAACTGACTCCACGGCACATAACCACCACCACCTAGCATTGATGATTGTGCCAGAATTTAGTCTAAGACTTGTTTTCATTTAAACACATCACCAGCTAGCAGGACCACAGGCACATACACGGAGCTACAGCCTAAATCTTTACCAAGATCACCTGGGAACTGATCATCAGTGCAAATGCCTTAAATCTGTTCATAAAGCAATCTTCTCTGAAGGTGGTTTGGGTTATACAAGTCCTCTGCTTGAAAACTGTCTACACCCTCCCACTGTTAGGATAAAGAACTAATCTCCTTTAAGTGACCCTTACAGTGGTTCAGCCTGACCTCCCAGCACTCTTGTAGGACAATGGACTTTAGTTTTTCAAGGGTCCGTTGTCCTTCTCCTCCCTTACCTTCGCATGAGCTGGGGAATGCTAACTCTACAATCACCACCGTTTCCTTTGTTAAATCTTTCTTTGGATCTGTTGTTGTTGTTGTTGTTAAGTGCCATCGAGTCGGATCCGACCCATAGCGACCCTGTACAGGGTTTCCGAGGGTGTAAATCCTTATGGGAGTAGAAAGCCTCATCTTTCTCCCGCGGAGCAGCTGGTAGTTTCGAACCGCTGACCTTAAGGTTCGCAGCCCAATTCATAACCACTAGGGCAGGGAAAATACAGAGGCTGAAAAACATTACCTTTGTTTAAAATGATCCTTTACAGACTGGTCCAATTTTTAACATCCTTTACCCCCACAGCCTTGCAGCAAAGTTAGGAGAGTTGGGGCCCTCAACCAGCACTTGGACAACCTGCAGAAAAGTCAATGTCAAGACTAGGGAATCCTGTGTCCACACCTCTATCGCCGCTCCACTCCCCCTCTTCCATTCCCCTGCTGCATACAGCTACTCACCTTAGGGTCAGGTTTGGATTTAAGGCTAAAAAATTATGATCCATACAATTATTCAAACCACCCTTCTTCTGAGCAGAATAGATTTCAAAATGGATCTTTGCACTTTAGGTGCAGTGGAGTAGGTTCTGACTCAAAGAAATGGTGTGGCACAGTAGGCACAGGACAAGCACTGGACCACAAGGTTGGTTTGAACCACAGGATTGGTGGTTCAAACTCACCAACCACTCTTCAGAAATTCTATACAGGGTCACTATGAGTTGGAACCGACTCGATGGCACTTAACAAATTAGAAATTGAGCTCTAGTGTGGTGCTGTAGGATAAACACTGGACTGGCAGTTCAAGATCACCAAGCACTGTCAGAAACCCTATACAGGGTCACTGTGAGTCAGAACCAACTCGGTGGCACTTAAGAGCCACAGTCAGAAACTAGCATTTTAAAGAAAGATGGCTAGAAATGCAAAGGAAAGAGAAGGGTCAATTGCACTACATGATAAAGGGTCGAGAAGTCCTGAAGGACAAAAGCTGTACAGTTATGGCTGGAGAGGCAGGGAAAGGGCTGTGGTGTAGGAGGAGAAACAAAGTTGTTCGGTCAATCTAATTATTTCTTCATTTACACCTGAAAACTGTATGCCCCTTGAAAAGCAATCAGTGGGTCCTCAGGACTATAGTCACAGGGGAAACCAATTGGCTTAACATAGTCCACAAAGACCAGGTTCTCATCCTACTTTGGTGAGTAGCAACTGGGGTCTTAAAATCTTGTGTGTTACCATTTAAGCTACAACTATTGGTCTTTCCCTGTCCAAAGCAAAGAAGAGTGAAGAAAATCAAAGACATTAAGAAACAATTAGTCCAAAGGACACTCAGCCTCCACAACCCTGAGACCAAAAGAACTAGATGGTACCTGGCTACCGCTTGGACAGGGGTCACAAAAGGAGGCCATGGGCAGACCTGGAGAAAAATGTGGAACAAAACTCAAAACCATCAAAAAATTAAAAGACCCAGGCTTACTGATCTGATAGACTGGTGGAACCCCCCAAACTCTGGATCTTAGACATCCTTCAAATCTGAAACTGAACCTTACTCTTGTGGCCCAACTTTCAGCCAAACACTAGACAAGCCTATACAATGAACAGTAACACCAGGTAGTACATAGGCACTCATCCTTAGAACAATCATCCCCATGAGATCAAAAGGACAGAATTTGCCCAGGAAGAAAACTCAGACAGGCAGGAAGGGATAGAAAAGAAGGTCAAGTAGAAACAGGAAGCACAGGGAGGAAATGGGAACGTGCTGTTACATCGTGGATGTCACGAAACAAAATGTGTATGAATTGTTGCATGGCGTTTGCTCTGTAAACCTTCTCCCAGATCAAAATGAAAAGTTTCAATAAATAAAAGCGTTCCAACATCCATTCTTTTCTTTCTTCTGAAGATCCTCTTGCATCTCTCTGGTTTTCCTCTTTTTCCACATCTGAAGTGTTCTTGGTGATGGTGGTTGTTGTGTGTGATTCTGTATAGAGTTTCTGAGCCTGTAAATTTTTGTGGGAGCAGAAAGCCTTATTTTCCTCCCATGGAGTGACTGGTAGATTCGAACTGCTGACCTTGAGGTTAGCAGCTCAGCTTATAATCCACTATACTACTACAGCTCCTTGAAGTGTTCTTAGAAAGGTCTTTACCACTTACAAGATCTGTTTTACAAACATTTTCCCTGATCCTCTTAGTAACCCCACGTGGACCCTAGAGGCATGGAGGAGGGTGTTGGCGAAGTGAGGGGTGGAAGCTAACAGGGTTGAATACAAATTAAATGAGATGCATGTGCAGAACTCACAAAGCTGGACAGAGGAGAAGTGCACTCTGTTCACTGTCCAT
Source organism: Chrysochloris asiatica (assembly GCF_000296735.1). Lineage (NCBI taxonomy): Eukaryota > Metazoa > Chordata > Mammalia > Afrosoricida > Chrysochloridae > Chrysochloris > Chrysochloris asiatica. Next base: position 7,738,367 of record NW_006408583.1, on the reverse strand, counting down.
ATCAATGAACTTTCCCAGGCCCCCTATGCCCTACACTCTGGTTGGACCTAACCGCCCATTTAACAAGAGACCAAATCAACGAAATATCTTAACATTCCGAGTTGACTCGGAGGTACTGTAAGGTCCAAGGAGGGTTCTGAATCATCAAAGAGAGATTGAACCATATGATTGTATGCCATGTGTATTTTATTGTATTCTAAGCTTCTTTGTAAACACTATGATGAGCACTTGGCAGTATTTCTCAATGTGTGTTCCAGGAGGTTTTACACAATGAAAGAGTTCTAGTGTCGGAGTTGGAAACCTGGCTTTGCCTGCTCAGCACTCATCCCTCCCTTCCCTGGAAACTACACCTCTGTTCTCCTTCGGGGACCTGTTCCACCCCAGCCCTCCCACAGTCCAGTCAACTCATGTGGGGGTGACCCCACACATACACACTGCTCGGTCCAGGGGTGGACCTCAATTCAGGCCTGGACAATTCGTATATTCTATCCTCCTAGCAATCTCTTCAGGGACCAGTATGAGATTCAAGCCAAGCAAAAACAGACTCAATTCAGGGATTTTTACTGAAACCAATGGGAAGCAGGAGCTTTCTCTCTCCATTGGGACTGCTAGCTAAAGGATGTTGCAAGATTAGAATTCTAGAAACTACCATATGGAAAGGGCCTAAGGAGAAAACCAATACAGAAGACATCGAGTCCAAAGCTGAGATTAAGTTCTGATCATGTCACATCATTTCAACCCTTGGGCCCAAATGTGCCTGCAACCGACTGACCTAGCTCAAGACTGTTCAATAACCTGAACCAATAAATTCGTTGTTTAAGCACTTGCAACTGCGAGACTGTGGAATCATACACTGATTTATAGAAGTCAAACAAGATTTCCTTACTATAGGACTGCACAGAGTCTTCAAAATATTAATGTCCATTATGACTCTCCAACCAGCAATATAATATGCAGTGATTGCCAAATTTAGGTGTTCAGCCAATTTTTTTAAGGCAATATTATACAACATAATTCCCCAGAGGCACTTTGGGGAAGGCTAATAAGCACAGGACTGCTAACCACCGGGTCAGTGGTTCAAACCCAACAGTCATTCCTTGGAAACCCTATACAGCGTCGATATGGGTTAGAACCAAGTCAATGGCAGCTAACAACAATCGGTAATATATACACATATTGTTGCTGTTGTTAATTGCCATAAAGTCAGTTCTGACTCATACAATGCTGTGTATAGTGTTTCCGAGGAGTGACTGGTTGCTTTGACTCCCGACTTTGTGTTTCAAGCTGATCTTGCATTCCAGTTTTAACCTACAGCACCCACACCAGGACTCCTAGAGGTTAACCTAATATTAAAATACTCCAAATCCCCATCCATTCTCTTTTTTATTTTGGATAAATGAGACAAAAGGGAATTCATTTATTCAACACTGTTGGATGTATTTTTCCAGACTTCAATAAAAAAAAATAAGTATGTATATATTTTTCTATTCTTCTTACTAAATTGGGGTCATAAGCACAAACCACAGTATATTTTCCAGACTTAATAAATATACATATATAGATAGTCTTTTGGTGGGTTTTTTTGTTTTTTTTGTTTTTTGTTTTTAACTATTATATGGAGTCATAATTCCTGAACTGCTACACTTTTGAGTTCGACGTTTTTCACTTTGGGCCTCTAATCTTAGGTCCAAGCTATCAGCTGGCACTCACTCATTTCTGTTCTAAATGTGTCTACTTCCAGCAGCCACCCCCCCTACTCTTCTGTGGGCTGGTTGTTGTTAAAAGTGCCGTAGTGTTGGTTCTGACCCATAGCAACCCCATAAAGCTAGGAACCCAGAAAAAGGTGCTCACTGAAACTATGCACCTAAAACATGTGGGGTCAGGAGCCAATATGGTCAGAGTAAGAGGCAGATAAGTGTGCGTTTTAGAGTGAAGTACCTGAGTTTCCACACATTAAACTCACATCAGTGATTCTGGCAACTGAAAAACTACTTCATTCCAGGTTTGTACCTCAGTTTGAGATCACTCAAGTTTCCAAATAACTGACCTTTCCATTTGGGAGGTGTTACTAAGTTCAAGTGTTAGCCAAGAAAAAAGTCACTCCAAGCTGATAACACAGTGTGCTTAGGAACTTTAAAATGAAAAGTTGTTCAGAGGAAGTGTAGGGGTGAGTAAGTATAAGCCAGGGCTTCAAACTGGTTCTTTCTGGTTCAGTCATGAATGAAGAAGCAAAACCAGAACAGACACAAATTTGAAATTTAAATGAACAAGAATAGGAAAAAACACAGATCAAAGACCTATTTGAAATTTTCTCTCCCTCTTTGAAAACAGCGGCAGTATACACACTGCATAGCTACCAAATCCCTTGCCCAAAGGGTTCTGAGAAGAGTCAGAAACAACTGTGCCTGGCTCAAAGACGGCTGCCAACTGCATTGCTTGGGTGTCTCCACAGTCCTGACTGTGATCTGTCCTCACACGAGACTCCTAAAGGGGCTCGCTACATCTCTCCTGAGTCTTCCATTTCAGGGCTTTGACTCGTATCTTTCCTATTCTGGTGGTTCTTCAGATCACCATTTTTTTTTTTTTTTAATTCAGGTTTGTTCCAGTTTCATTTCATCAGCCATGACTAAACTGGTTTGAATCAGTTCAAAGAACTGGTTTTAGCCCAGGAAAGTCCATAATCCAAAAAGTTCCATTTTTAGATTATAAATCATCCACTGGCACAAAAGTCAAATTGTAGTCATTTTTCAGGAAGTTTGCCTGGAAACAATGAGAACTCCAGAACATTTCATTTTGCTCCTGAGCAAACTATACATAGACCAAGAGGCCGTTCGTTGTTCAAGCAGAAACGGAGATGCTGAATGGTTTAAAATCAGGACAGGTGTCTGACAGAGTTGTCTCCTCTCACGGTACTTATTCAGTCAATGAGATGGAAGGATGGGACAGCTGCAGCAATGGGCTCAGACATAGAAGGATGGAGTAGGACTGGGCAGTGTTTCAATTTAGGATTCCTACGACTTGGAACTGATTGAAAAGCACCCAACAACAAAAATTTTAAATTACAATAAAGTAACTTTATTTAAAAGCAGCTCTGGTAGCGTAGTGGTTATGAATCGGGCTGCGAACCACAAGGTCAGCAGTTTGAAACTACCAGCTGCTCCGCGGGACAAAGATGAGGCTTTCTGCTCCTGTAAAGCTTTACAGCCTCGGAAACCCTGTTCAGGGTCACTATGGTTTGGAACCGACTCCACGGCACTTAACAACAACAACTTTATTTAAAGTTTTTTAATTAAGTTTCCCTGCATTATCATCCTGATGTGGTGCTGTAGGCTAACCACAAGGTTGGTGGTTCAAACCCACCAGTCACCACTCAGAAACCCTATACAGGGTTGCTAAGAGTCAGACCTGAGTAGAAGTAATCAAAGTCTCCCTTGTCCTTGAAAGAACAGCCTTAGTCTTGACTAGGCAGGTAACTTAGCTGGTTCTAGGCAGTACAGACCCAAGAAAACCAACATTAGATCCAATTACAGTAGTAAAAACTTCATAAACCCTTTTGGTTAGCATCAAATCGTGGTCAGAGTATGACTAAAAGAGAAGCCCAGGCTAGTAATGCGCTGATGCTTTTTCCAGAATCTCGAACACATGTTCTAGAAGGTTCTAGAAGATCCAGGGCTCCCTCTGCACCTCTCACAAAGCAGGAAGGAGCCAAGCACCTGCTCAGGGATCCACGTGCAATTCAGAGGCTGCTCTACCAAAGAAAACCCCCCTGCTCCCCACCCCAGCACTGAAGCTCTGAAAGGCCACTGTCTTCCCATGTCAAGGTCTAAGGAGCCAGGAGACCACTAATCTGCAATTAGGACCTGTACATCCCCCACCTGCGCCACCTACTTCCTCTTGACATCTGCTTAGTTGAAAAGCACTTCTTGAAAAATTGGACCCTCAAGTTTATCTTCATGCCCTAAATGACCAGATCCCAAAAGGATGTGTTATTTTGGAAAGTGTTTGGTATGTTTATCCCCATTACCCTCAACTAGTTAGTTCTACTTCTACGTTAGAGGCCCAAATCTTGGAGTGGAGATGGGACAGACTGCTGTTCTCACTATGTAAACCATTCCAATTTTAAGGCAATGAGACTAACACAAAGGAATTTGTGGGACACCTCATGACAGTAAAACCATGAGACCCAATAGGAGATTCTTATGCCCCCAGCTGCCCACAACACAGAGCCAGCCAGTGCTGCTGCCCCCGATGTCAGAACTGAGCTGTGGTCTCTGCTCAGTTGATAACTGTCTGAGCCCCGGACTCTCTTCCCAAGATCCTTGACAATGAGTGAGAAGAAGGAAGGCGGGTAGGGCAAAGGATAGAGGCGGAACAGCGCTCCTGGGTACCGTCTGTACAGTCATGGGTCTGGCCAGGGTTCAGAGGTTCATGACTCAGCTCAGGCACCCCTCACCTGCATACACCCCTCACCTGCATATACTTCTTGGCCTGGTCCTCATACTACACTGTCCAGGTTTGCCTCTCTGCCCTGTCAGGGAAAAGCATTTTTCCTGATAGCCTTTCCAATAAGAAGGCCCTGATGGTCCCAACTGATGCTGACATGTCACCAACAGGGTTTCTTTTCCATGGCTGTTCAAGTGTAGCATTCGCCTCCTCCCCACCCACCTCACATGCACGATTAAACTATAGCAAATATATAATGAAATTATGAAATGTCACATTGAAGAGAATGGGAGGAAGGTCATATATGGACAAGGGATTTTTAGAGCTATGAAGACAACAAGATGATGGCATGATGATTTAATGAAGCAAATAAGGAAACCACAGCCTAGAATCAATATTCCACAAGAGAGTCAAAGTGGACAGGAATTTTGCTTCTGAGGATCCTGGGCAGAACTTGAAATTTGAAATCCCAAATCCTGTGATGGGCAGGGTCTCAAACAGTACTGACAAGGGGGTCCCCATCCTTGTATGTTCCCTTTTCTATACCCCTACTCACGGCTGCTTGGTCAAAAAATGGGGTCCCATCTTTCTTGAAAGACTTGGATTGTTGAGAAAGTATAATTTGCAGTAAAATGGAGAGTTCTTTAACCTGTTTTTGATACTGTATTTATAATTGGGAGGCAAAATGCAAAGGAGTTCCTGATCACCAACATCTAAGGGTAAGGTATAGGGTCTGTTCACCCCGGCGGCTCATCTGGAAGGTAAATCAGAAGCTAAATCCTGCCTCATACAGCAGACCTACCTCTGGCACAAGGCAGGTGGATGTCATCCTCATCCCAGAGGCGGGACCTCACATACCAGCAGACCACCACTTCAGCCAGTGAGGGCTTTCAGAACACCCTCTCCAATCAGTCCACCTGGGCAGCTCTGCTTCCCTCCTGTGGGACAGAGAGAGTTGGTCATCTGCTGGCTTGAAAAGAAAAACAACTTTCCCCAGTTTTCATTCCCAGAACCTTCACTCCCATGACCTACTGGACTCTGATGCACCAGGGTCCCTGGCTGGCCACAGAACTTTCTCACTTGGTGTCCAGCCTTTCATCTCTAATTGTTTGGTATTTTGTTTCTATTATGAGTTGGTTGAAGGTTTCCAGTTTCCAATTCATAATTCACACACACTTGTGTCACATCATTGACTGCAATCCCTGTAATACAACATCACATATCCCACACTTCCTTGTTTCTGGCTTCCATATGACTCCTGCTTCCCTAACCCTTCTGAACTTTATCGTTGGGTAAATTCTGTTTTTTTAATCTCCAATGGTGCATTATTCTAAGAAGTGCATGCCTCCCTAGTGCTATTGTTCCCCTTATAAACCTGTATATTGTTTAGCTGAAAATTGAGGCACAGGGGTGAGTTCAGTTCCGGACCTGAAGGATAACTAAGGGACATAGTCTCAAAGCTCCACCAATCTCGAAGCCTGGTCGTTTTTATGATTTTTGAAGTTTGTTCCACTTTTCCCACTCTACCCAACTAAAAGTAGTAACAAAAACCTCAAGAATCCGGAGCTTGTGGTAGGTGAATAGGTGTGTATTTCCTTCTCACAGTAACAATATACAACATAATATATAAATGTGTGTGTTTAAAGCCTTGTATCTTTAGAATCTGTTGAACAATATCAGATATGTTCTTAGGGAAGTGTGTGTGTGTGTTTATGCATGTGTTTTAATAGCATGTATTTTAATTAATTTTTTTCCAACAAATTCTTAAAAATCAAATCAATACCAAGAAGCTTTTCTGATCAGAGGAAGACAGGTGGCTCTAATCCATCTACTTAGTTTTTCTTCTCTTATTCATGGCCCAAGTTATTAGCTGGAACCAGATTTCCAGGGAGCAACGATTGACTCAGATCAACTGAAAAGTCATTTTAGTATACGAAAAAAAAATCATTTGACCTTCACAAATACATTAAATAAAAAGCATACACCATTATCCTTACCTGCACATTTGTAACAGTGATCAATGAAATCCTAAGTAGGTGCACTGTCAGAACTCGGCAATCATCATCGCCACTACATGCGCGTTAACCATGAGCCAGGGTTCAATGATAGCACATGATACCATTCTCCAGGTCCCTGAGATCATGGACTATGTTCTGAGATTCTGTGGACTCAAAAGATAGGCAAGCATCCCAGACATCAGTTTGTATTCTTCTATGTGAGGTTCACTCAGACTGTAAGCCCATCTGACCTCAACATGGGGCCTTCTTGAACAACCTTCCTTCCTACCTAGATTCTGCCCATTTAAAAAATTAAAAACTCCAATTTACTTGGCCTTAGACTCAAACTTGGTGAAACCCTGGACCCAGAAATGAAACTACCTGGGTGACACAAACAGTTTGCCTTTGTGTATTGCTCAAATCCACCGAGTGGCATCATGGAAGAAAAGCCTGCATCTGTTTTCATAAAAATCACAGTCAAGAAAGCTCTAGGGAGCGGTTCTATTCTGTCATGCCTTAGAATTCACTCAATCACAGTGGGTTTGGTTTTCTTCCAGGGCAAAGGTCAGCTTACCACATCAGGCTTCATCACAGCTCTTCTCAGAGCTGTTGTTTGAGAACCAGAAGGAACAGCCTTCCCAAAATGAGGCAACTTCTACCAGGCTCTGAGCATTCAGAAGAGTCTATTGCTTCTCTTCATTACTCAGGGATTGGCCACTAACTGCCTGGCCACCAAGAGCTCCTCGACTCCCTGGTATCAGAGTCTGCATTGGACTGGGGTTGGGGAGAGGTCTTCCAGGTCCCTGTGCTGCTGAGACTACCTGAGGATCTCTTCCCCTACATCCTAAAGAGACCCATATCCCACCAGACAGCCTCACTGGTGCTGATACATCAGTAGTGAAGAGGTAGAAAATGCCTTGTGCAGCAGCCCTGAGCAGAGAGGTTTAGAAATAAGACTCTACACTGGGCCCAAGGCACTCCCACCAGAACTCAAAGGCAGGAGGGGGTCCTCATCTGGAGTCTACCCAAGAATCCCAAGGAGCACACACTGCTATCTAAAGGGGGAACACATAGACTGTGGATTCAGTCCCTGCCCCCACCAAAAAATATTTTTTTTTATTCTTTGGCACTTGGAATTTGGCAAGGGTTAATCATAATGTCAGTTCATAGCATTAAATGAATAAAATACATCTAGATTTGAGAAAACCTCACAGAAATCATCTTTGATTCCCATGAGCACGAGCTCAGGGACCCGAGGGGAAGAGAGGGCAGACGGAGCTCATTGCCAGTGAATAAATGGGACTTTCCTTGACTCAAGAGATTCTCATTTTATTCTCATGTCCTGAGAATAGTGCAGAAGATTTTTTTTTTTTTTTTCCTTTCATTTTGGGGAATTTCTTTTTTGTCCAAGGAATAATTCTCAATAGTCTGCTTTTTTTTAAAGTCCTGTGTAATTTCTAAATAACAATTTTTTTAAATCAAGCTGACACTGCCAACTCCCTCTGGTTAGGGTTTTCCGAGTCCCCCCCAGAGAGACGGCTGTTACTCAGAGAGCCCGTGTAGGAAGCTGGCCTGTATAGCTTATGTCCAAAGGCATCTGTTTCCTCAAAGATGTAGCCAGGGGGCTCGGGGTAGGAAGCTGGGCACCTGCCCATTTCCTTGGGAGTAAAACTCGTGGTGTAGGTGGTCTGGCCCTCCACCGGTCTATTTCCTTGGGGGCCAGACCAGGAGGGCTTGTAACTTTTGGTACTGATGGGAGGGTGGGGCACATAGTGGGCCCGCGTGGTGGTCAGGTAGTCCAAGGGCTGTGTGGGGAGGCTCAGCTGGGGAGGGGGCTTCACTGGCTCTGGGCGGATGTGGGTCCACTGCTTGTAGTCGTCCTTGGTGGTGGTGGACCCCTCGAAGCGACCTCCCTTCTTGATCTGGAGCACCGGGCGGCAGGACTGAGCTGGGCTGCCCTGAGGGTAAGTATAATGGGCCCGCACCGTTGTCAGAAGGTCCATTTTCTCCTCAGGAGGGACGTAGGTAGTAGGCACTTTGGATAACACTTGGGGCGTTGGCCACGCTTGATACTTATCTCTAAACTCAGTGGTGTTGGAGAAAGGTTTATCTAACAAACAGGGTTTGAATGGAGGTTTTAAACTCTGAGCGGGCTCCCCCATCAGGCCTCGGAAGGACTCTTTGTGGGTGGTTTGGCTTTCAAAGGGGACTTCACAAGGCCTGAACTTCTCAGTCTCATGCACAAAACGTTTCTCCACAGGGTGGGCCACATAGCTCATCTTGTAATTGGTCAGATCCTCCAAGGGGATGCCACAGATCTTAGGTGGGGGTGGAGGCTTGCAGCTCGTGGTGTTCACAAAGCCCTTTACGTAGTAGTCATCCTGGTTTGTAGTTCTATTATCAAACTTGGCGGATGTTGGCTGGTAGTGGTACGCCGGACCTAGTGATTCTCGTCTTGGCTGGTTCCAGGGTAAATAATCAGCTGGAATGAAAGCAGAAGTGGTCATTCGTAACAAGCCAAGTCACCCAACCCTCATGAACCCTGTTTGTTTGTTAAGTACTGTTGAGTCGGTCCCAACCCATAGTGACCCTGTATGGGGTTTCCAAGGAGTAGCTGGAACCTTGCAGTCAGCAGTCCAGTGCTTAGCTTACAGCTCCACACCAGAACTCCTAAGGGGTCCCAAAGCCACAAGGCAGTCTCTAATGAAATGTTCTTTGAGACAATAGAAAAACAAAGTCGATTCTGATTCCTGCCCCCAAATCAACCACAGGTTTGTGTTTCAACTTTCAGGTACTTGTGGGCTTTGATGCAGAAGGAACTAGTACACAGTGTTCACCAAGCACCACAACTCTGCATGAAGGAATCTAGCTGTCAGTTGATTGTGTGGTGGTAGCTTTCCTGGTGCTGTGATGTGGAAGGCTGATATACCAAGACCCCTGGGTGTATGTTGTTGTTGATGTTGTTAAGTGTTGTCGAGTTGGTTCCGACCCTGTACAGGGTTTCCAAGGAGAGGCTGGTGAGCCTGAACCACCGACCTTGCAATCCAAACAGACTTTGCAATGTAGTGCATTAACCCACAGCACCACACCAGGACTGCAGTGAGGCTCGGCTGTGACAAGTAGCAGCTCTGCTGTGGGTGGGGTTGCCTTGATCTGGACTAGAGTAGTCTACTTTGGAGTAGGGTATTCCAAATCAAGGCAACCCCACCCACAGCAGAGCTGCTACTTGTCACAGCCGAGCCTCACTGGAGTCCTGGTGTGGCACTATGGGCTAATGCACTACACATTGCAAAGTCCGTTTGGATTGCAAGGTCGGCGGTTCAAGCTCGCCAACCGTTCCTCAGAAACCCCATACAGGGTCACTATGAGCCGGAACCACCTTGTTGGCACTTAGCAGCAACAACAACTATGGCCTGACGGGCAGAGCTAGCAGCACACAGACGGGACTTGGGGGGGCTAACAGAGGAAAGCCCAGGTTAAAACATCTTGAACCTCCAATGTCCTTTTCCTAAGTTCAGTTGTTTTTCTTGAATAAACACTTCTCAATTTTGAGGATGCCATTGGTTGATTTCCAAAGTCCTGAAGTGGGTTGGGTTTTGGTTTTGTTTTTTCCCTGAACGGTTTTGTCCAATTTTATCATTGCTTTTGGGAGAGAGGATTTGCTGAGTTCTTTACACCACCATTCCTGAAATCTTGACATCCCCTCACGTCACCCCCAGGCACACTCTAAAGTTTATTTTAGGCCAATAATACTACCAACTATTTATTCAAAATTGGCTTCATTTTAATTGAACATCTAATCTTTCTCTGAAAGCCATTAATGGTTCTATCAGCATCTTGAAAGCATTACAGGCCTTAGCGGGAACCATCTTGCTGAATATAAACCACATGTTTCCCTCAGGCCTCAGGCCTCACTGCAGCAGCGGGGGCACCTACCTGTGGGTGTCTGCACAGTGCCTTGAAATGCTTGGGGGAGGGGAGAACAGGGCTGTTCTAGTCTTCTTCTCTGATGGATGAAGTGTTAAGAAAACAGGTACCTAAGCTGAAAGTTGCCTCATGTGATTTCTGATACCCAACAATACAGTTGAAACCACATTATGCAGCCTCCTAACTACCTCCACCCTGCATTTATCACCAAAAAAAAAAAAAAAACCCAAAGAGAAGGTAACATGTTCAGCATTTCTCAAGCTGAGGGAAGTGAAGAAAAAAAAAAAAAAAAAAAGCCTCCATATAACCCTGAAAACCTCAGAATTCCACATAACAAACTATTCACATGCCTAAAAAGCCATCAGTAAAACCCTCCAGGCCCACAGTGGCTTGTGGGTAACTGACAAAAAAAAAACCTCTTTAAAGGGGACTCTGTTCAATAATGTTATCCTTAAAAAAAACGTAGCTAATCATAAAACTGAGCATCAAGTAATTACCACTCTCAATCTTCCCAATTGCACCATGTTTTGAAAATGTCACAAATGACAACCAAATGCCGCTGAAGCATACGTTAGTGGTGGTTTCTGTACCCCAGTAAAGGTGCTGACCGTAAGCGTGGAAAGGGAAAAGTCTGCTTATTTTTTCTGTGAAACCAATTTAAGTGAAGCACATACATCTAATATAGATGGTTCACAAAAATAAATATTTTAATGGCCTTAGTCTTTGGTTTCTTCCCCAACCTCCCCTTTGGAAGGATAATCAATGTGTATAAAACATGAAAATTGCTATAAAAACGCTCTTTCACAAGAGACAAATGAATTCTACTATGAGGTGATGCACTAAAGATATCTAGACAAGGATATGGCTGCTCACCCATGCAGGAGAGGTTTGTGCAGGACTGGCCCAAGGGCAGGGTAAATGTCACCAAGAAAGACTTCACCAAACATCAGCCCTGCTCCTGTCCTGGCCAGAATCCACAAGATAGGGCTGAGTCGGGATTTGTGTCTAACTGCTGCCAAACTCCACCAACCAGGAATCCTTGTTCAAAATGTTCTAGGGCCACTCATTCATTGTCTCCTCACTTGGCACACCTTATGTGCCATTCCCTGTAGGAAATGCTGGGAATGTAGAAGTTGGAATTCAAGACCCAGTTTTGGATGCCATTACATGGTGGGAAACTAATAGAACAGATAAGCTACACGAACAGCAAAATATGTTATGTATCATTGAGGAAAAAACCTTATGCCAGACACATAGGTTGCAAACTATACTACAAATCAGGCTAATGGGTGTCTACTTGAGATGGAGACTGGAAGTGGGTAGTAATGTCGTTATTACTTGGATTGTTATATATATCTGTATAATTTTGACTGGTACAATTTTTGTATGATACTTTCCTGAATTATATGGTGTAATGCAGTGAATTGCTTCATATGGCTTATCTACCCAGTCTTTGGAACTTCAGCGAAACAATGTTTTTGTCCTGCTGGGTCTGGTTAAGACAAGGTAAGGAAAGATGCTGGGGGATTATGAAATTCAGCTGTGAGTGTTAACAGGGTCGATTGCAAAAAACTTGGACCTCGAATGTGCATAACAAGCGTCACCTCAGAAATAGGAATGAGGGAGTCTCAGTCAGGAGTGGGGTGCATTTTTTGGACCCTGAGGTCCCAGCACAGTAAACCTCCTCACCCAGGGACAGAAAGCTGTCCAGGAGCCAGAACATGAGACAGAACAGTCCACAAAGTAAAGCTGAGTGACTTTGGGCAGGAGGCTTGTTTGCAGAATGGGGTGCGTCTCCACTTAATTAGGAAAGTTAGTTTGCTAGAGCCAAGTGCCTCCAGACTGAGGCTCATGGTGGAGCGCTGTGTTCTCTGAGTATTTATCAGCATCCCTAAAAGAGCTCACACAGAGAGAGGGCAAGTGTCACAGGGACGGGTGAGGGAAGGTTGTCCTGACTGGATGAACTGGGCATTTTCTGATCCTGCGTTGTCACCTGTTCACTTCCCTAATAAACCCCAACACTGTCAGTGTGGTGTCCGAGTTCTGTGTGGCCATTGCAATGAATGGCCAAGTCCAGTTGGCTCGTGAATGGTTTGGTGCAACATATTTGTTGGATATGTCATATTTCAAAACATTTTAAACAAATGAATGAGTTCATTGATCTGTGGAGCCTAACTTGACTTGACCTTGAAATGTTTTCCCAACATGGGCGTTCAAATTATCAAGTTAAGGCAAAGGTCAAATACTAAATATTTTAGGTTTTGCAGGCCATACCATCTTTGTACAACTATTCATCTTTGCCTCTGCAATGCCAAAGCAGTCATTGCTATTGTAAAGTGTCGTCCAGTCGGTTCTGACTCATAGATCATATATAAATAACTGAGATGGTAGTATTCCAATAAAAATATTTATGAACATTAAAACTTCAAATAATTTTCATATGCCACAAAGTATTATTATAATTTTATTTTTTTTTTTGTCCAGCCACTTTAAAATGCAGTACCCATTCTTATCTCCCCAGCTGTGTAAGAGCAGGCTGCACTGGGTCTGGCCTGTGGGAATTCATTTATACAAAGCTGAGCTAAGGAGATCCACAACTAAAGCATTTCTTGGTCATGTATTAGGCTCCGCCTCAGAGAGAATCCCTCCCCCTTCTGTCCCCTACCTTTATAAGTAGGTAGACATTCCATCCTATTACCAGGCCGATACATGCTATCCGGAGGTTTGATGGGGTCCACCCGACACACAGGGTAGGGGTTGTAATCTTGTTTATACGTCGTGAGCAAGTCCATGTTCTCTCCTCTTGGGACGAACTGCTTGGGTTGGGGCCCCTTCACCGGTAACACTTTGTAAAGCCCAAAATCTCTCCTGTATGGATCATAAAGCACACGTTGTTGGGCCTTTGGCTGGGAATCAGCCTCAGGTTTTCTACTCATCTCAGTTCTATAGGTGATTGCCAAGAAGTTGGCTTCTACTTGACCCCCAAGCAGCTCTTTCTCTATTTCCCACTTCAAGAAAGGCACCATCACTTTCTTGCTCAAGCATCCTCGCCCTGCTTCCCTGCACTGAGCGGAGCCTCTTCTGCCATAGCCATTTCTCTCTTGTTAAAGCCCTCACCATGTCCCTTGGCTCATGGGACAACCTACTTCTTGGGCTTCCTGCCACTTCAGTCTTTATACTGTTGTCAGAATTAAAATCAAATCCTTTCACTTCCCAGTTCAAAATCTTCCAGATACAGCCCGAACTTTCTAGCAAGGTTTTACAAGCATCCCAGGACCTGGTCCCTGCTTTATTCCTCAGCCTATCTCCTACCACTCTCCCCAGCCCCCACCAACCACACTGGATGACAGAAAAGGACCTCTGTACTGGGCCTCTTCTCTCCAACTTCCTTCACTGTGGAGATGACTTCAGTTTTTCAGGTACCAACCACCACCTCCTTTGCTGTGGCTCCAATAGCTTTTCCTGGTAATATTTACCTCCTTCCTCTGGTTGAGCTTACAGAAAGTCAAGAAGGGAATGTTGTGCAATACATTGAGACACCAAACCTTTAGTTTCTTTGCTATCCCTCAGCACTCCCCACCCCCTTTTATGAAAACAATGGGCTAGAAAAAGCCTGTTGATCTTTCATCAAACAAGAAGCATATCTTCCCTAAGCATCCCACCATTCTAGAAAGGCCAAGATGGGAACTCTGACATCACCAGGAATCACCCTGGTGGCTATCAGGCGGGCTCACGTTGCACACCAGTGTGGTCTCAACTTCCCAATTCTCAGCGTAAACTCTTTTAAACAAACATTTCCCCTCAAGGATTTCTGCTGTTCACAACAGACCATTTGTCCAACTGGACCAAGGGAAGGTGGAGTTTTTCTCTGTTGGTACTTGCCAAAACAGCCTCACCAAGGACAGGGGAAGGTTTCCGGACAGGAAAACATTAGGCCCAAACACCAATAAAAACTAGTTCCCAGCAAAAATCTGGAGCAGCGTTACTGAACCATGGTTGAATAGCAAAGGTAACATGCTCCACTGTAACCTGTCTTGCATGAATTATGCACATGCTTGTCAATAAACCTCAACCATGTCCTGAAAACGCTTGGTCAGGGAGGAAGGAAGGAGCAGGAGAGAATGGGTCTCTCTAGGGCTCTAAGGAGGAAATGGAAGATGCTTCCGTTGAACTCTCCATAACATCCACTGGGTAGATTTAAAAACAGATCTCAGCAGCAGTCAAAGGGCCTTCAACCTGGCCTCCCTTCCCAGGGGACCTCATTGTTGTTGGATGGCAAGGGAGGCTGAGTGACCGGAGGCATCTGGCAGCTGTTGATGTATAAATTAGGCATGTGGAGAGAACTAGCTAACAAGAATCCAAGGGTCAATTCAACACGTCTATGCTTCCTACAAGTACCTCACTCCAGTGTCTGTTCAAAATTAAACATAGGGTAGAGCCCCAGGCTGCAGAGAGAAAAGGAAATGGCCGGAAAACCATGTTTGAAAACCAGCTAACTAGAAAGTCTTTCTGTCACAAAGTTTGGTTCTGAAGAGACTGCTCCAGTCCCAGTGAGGTGGAATGGGGGAGGGGGAGTTGGATGCAGCCTGAGGCTACATATTCCCCTCCCCCCACCCCCACACACACTGAACAAAATGAGGTGGAGCAGGGAGGTTTGGATGCAGCCACACACCACACACACACACACACACACACTGAACAAAATATGCCTGCGTTCAGAGTTGGCAGCCCAAGACTTCAGCCCTGTGCATCCCCAAGAAGGGAAATCAGCAAGGAATAAAGCCAAATGGCCCACACTGCCCCACACAAGAGCAGCCAGGATCTCATACTCTTACAGCTTTGGGACCTGGCACACAGAAGCCATGACAGTCTGTTGGACTATTACTCAGACAGAGGAAACCCATTTCCTCTCCGAGATGCTGCAAGAACCTCAAGGGTCGCGAGGCTCTGTGACAATTAAAGTGTCCTTAAAGCCCTTATCTTCTGCAGAAAAGAGCAGATAAATGTTTAGGACCAAACTCTCCAGACTAGCTGAAGTGGGTCTTTCAAAGACAAATGCTAAGAACAAACAAGATGGCAGATCGGGTGGAAGCCCAGTAAAGGAGCTCCGCCAGCAACAACATAGAATACCCAACCAAGCAGGCTCAGGGGCTGGTCCCAGAATGCTGAGCCACATATAAAGGAGTATTTAGAAGGTTGGAAGGCTTACCGCTGGGGGAATTTGTGGCAGAAGCAAGAAATCCATTGCTTTCTAATTTGAGATGCTCAGCTGCTCAAGGAGCTGCCATCTTGGGTGAGACCAAGCAGGGGAAGGATCAGAGCAGCCACAGAACGCCTGACAGAACCACTGAGATAAAGGTGTGAATATTTTTCTCTTTTGGTAGCTATTCATTGGTCCGTTGCTGTCTGTGCACCTCCATTCGGGTGACTGTAGGGGTGCCTGAGCTAGTGGGCACCCCAGCCCCACCTTCAGAGGGTTCTACTACGCATGCGCATAGATCTCCTTGAAATTTAAAGAGACAGTTTCCAATTAAAACCAAACAGCCACAGCCAGCCCTGAACTGTTTACAACTAGAAAAAAGGCCTTAACAGGGATTGTGGAGCGGGACAAGCAAACAGAAAAGGAAACAGGCCAAAATTTAAATCCTAAATTATGTCAAAACGACCAACAATGGCATCTTGAAATTTCTCAAGAAGAAGAGTGAAAAGAGAAGCCCATTTCCTGATCACATCTACCTGGAGGCAATCAGAAAAAACAAAAATTACCAAAATACATACCCATCTGAGTATTAAGGCCACAGATAGCCCCTGAAGATGCCCAAAAAACAGAAGCAGATGACCATATCTGCACATGTCCAGAAACGAGATAAAGTGACTGAAACAAATGAGCTAGAAGTAGACCTACACTCCATACTGGAAGATGGGCAGGCTTTGGAAATGCCCGAGAAGGTATTCAGAAAAACGATTATAAAATGTATCAAAACACTATAAAATGGAGTGGAGAAAAATAAGGAAGAAGTCAGGAAAGTGCTACAGGAACAATCAAATAAGATAGATACAGCATTGGAAACAATTCAAAACCTACAGAAAGAGGTCCAA
>NW_006408583.1:7707861-7719561 GCF_000296735.1 Chrysochloris asiatica | reverse complement strand
AGCAAAAACCATGCTCTCCAGGTTTGGAGAAGGAAATTATTAATTGAATCTCCTCCACACAAAAGTCAAATTCCTTAGATGTGCATCTACAGTTGAGTCTATTAATCAGCTCTAACTGAAGTCAACAATCTGGGGGTGGGAAAAAGAAGAGAGCTGAAGAGAGATTAAAGATGAGAGAAAACTACATTTAAAATCTGATTCATTTATAACAACCACCACACACACACAAAAAAAAAAAACCTTTTGCGACGGAGTCAATTCTAACTTATAGAGACACTGTCAGACAAAGTAGATCTGCCCCATAGAGTTTCCAAGGCTGTCAGTCTTTATATGAGCAGACTGCCACATTTTTCTCCAGCAGGGCAGGCTGGTGGGTTTGAATCACTGACCTTTTGGTTACCAGCCAAGTGCTTAGGCACTGTGCTACCAGAGCTCCTTGATTCATTTACAGTACCTACCTGAATTATGCAACTCCAGGCAGGGTCCAGATTACAAACAAGTACTGTTCCTAAATCGATCTTTAAATCAGATTTGTATGTAAGTCTGAACAATCCCATATGTTTTGTATCTAGTCAAATAGTTTAAGATGGCTTCAAAGAGTTTTTGGAAAAATAGCATTAACAGATAATGGAAGTTTTCCATGAACTTTATGAAGCCCTCTTAAATATTTTGGAGTTCTAATGTGGTGCTGTGGGATAAGCAATCTGTTGCAATGTCAAGTGTGAATCATAAGGTCAGCAGTTCAAACTCACCAGCCTCTCCTCAGAAACCCTATAAAGGGTTGCTACAAGTCAGAAAATTTCAAAGATCAGCTCGAGAAGATAAAGCCAAATACTATAACAAAATATGCAAAGATTTAGAGTTAGAAAACCAAAAGGGAAGAACATGGTCAGCATTTCTCAAGCTGGGGGAACTCAAGAAAAAATTCAAGCCTCAACTTTCATTATTGAAAGATTCACTGGGCAAATTATTGAATGATGCAGAATGCATCTAGAAAAGATGGAAGGAATACACAGAATCATTGTACCAAAAGGAAATGGTTAATGTTCAACCATTTCAAGAGATACCATATGAACAAGAGCCAATGATACTCAGAGAGGAAGTCCAAAGTGCATTGAAAGAAGTGGCAAAGAACAAGGCACCAGGAATTGATGGAATAAAAATTGAAATCTTTCAGGAAAGTGAGGCGGCACAGGAGGCACTCACTCATCTCTGCCAAGAAATTTGGAAGACAACTGTCTGGCCAACTGATTGGAAGAGATCAATGTTTATGCCCATTCCAAAGAAAGGTGACCCAACAGAATGTGGAAATCATCAAACAATCTCTTTGATATCTCAAGTTAGTAAAGTTTTGCTAAAGGTAATACAGAAATGGCTACAATCATACATTGACAAGAGAACTTCCAGAGGTTCAAGCTGGATTCAGAAGAGGCCGTGGAATGAGAGATATCATTGCTGATGTCCCATGGATCTTGGCTGAAAGCAGAGAATATCAGAAGGATGTTTACCTGTGCTTTATTGACTACGCAAAGGCTTTCGATTGTGTGGATCATGACAAGCTATGGACAACATTGAGAAGTATGAGTATTCCAGAACACTTAATTGTACTTCTAAGAAATCTGTACCTAGACCAAGAAGCAGTTGTTCGAACAGAACATGGGAACACTGAATGTTTTAAAATTGGGAAAGGTGTGAGACAGGATTGCATTCTTTCGCCATACTTATTCAACCTGTATGCTGAGCAAATAATCCGAGAAGCTGGGTTCTATGAAAAAAAACGTGGCATCAGGATTGGAGGAAGACTCATTAACAACCTGCGATATGCAGATAATACAACCTCGATCGCTGAAAGTAAAGAGAACTTGAAACATTTACTTATGAAGATCAAAGAGCACAGTCTTCAATATGGATTACATCTCAATGTCAAGAAAACAAAAATCCTCACCACTGGACCAATAAACAACATTCTTATCAATGGAGAAAAGATTGAAGTTGTCAAGGACTTCATTCTTCTTGGATCAACTATCAACACTCGCGGAAGCAGCAGTCAAGAGATCAGACGACGTATTGCACTGGGCAAATCTGCTGCACAGGAACTTTTTAAAGTGTTGAAGAGCAGAGATGTCAGCTTGAGGACTAAGGTGCGCCTGACCCAGGCCATTGTGTTTTCAATAGCCTCATATGGATGAGAAAGCTGGACAGTGAATAAGGAAGATCGTAGAAGAATTGATGCCTTTGAGTTGTGGTGTTGGAGAATACTGAAAGTGCCATGGACTGCCAAAAGAACCAATAGATCTGTTTTGGAGAAGTGCAGCCAGAGTGCTCCCTGGAGGCCAGGATGGCTAAGCTTCGTCTCTCCTACTTTGGACGTATTGTCCAGAGGAAACAATCGTTGGAGAAAGATGTCATGCTGGGTAAGGTGGAGGGTCAGAGAAAAAGAGGAAGACCTCTATCAAGATGGATTGGCCAGGTGGCATCATTGATGGACTCAAGTGTGGCAGCGGTAGTGAGGTTGGCCCAGGATCCAACATTGTTTCGTTCTGCTGTGCATGGGGTCGCTATGAGTCGGTTCCTACTCGATGGCACCTGACAACAACAACAACAACGAGTCAGAACCGACTCGATGATGCTTAATAACAACAGTGGAATATATATATTTGTATGCATAAAAACGTCACAGAAATAACACTCCAAGATATACAAAACATCTTTAACACAACAATATAGTAATAATGTTGGAAGGAGTGCAGTAGCTCTGTAGGGTATGCAATGGACTAACCACAAGGTTGGTGGTTCTAGCCCATGAGTTGCTCCTCAGGAGAAAAAATGAGGCTTTCTGCTCCCTCAGATATTTACAGCTATGTGTCAAAACCGACTCAGTGGCACTTAGCAACAACAACAATAATAATGCTTTGATTCATGTCTGTCAAAAAGTAGTGCCTGTTTGCTATTAGAAACCACTGCATGTACCTTGAATTTTTAATGTAATAAGTTCTATGGGGGTTGGTTCATTAATATGGATTGTATATAAGTTCATAACCCAAGGACTGCCTGTATGTAAAGAATAGGTTAAAAGTGAACTTAGTGAGAATTTATATTTCCTCATTATGTTTTTATGTACAGAACATTAACTGTAAATTATCATTAACCACAATTTAACAGCACATCCCCAATCTCATACTCTTACAGCTTTCAACTCCATGGGAAAGTATTTTATTCTTCCCAGAAAATGCTCAAATTTAGCATTATTTTTGTTTTTTTCTTTAAGAACACGGGATCTCCCCCCTTTCTTCCTGTGGAACTTTCTTCAGTCCCTGTGCCCATTGAGATGATGAACCAAAAAAAAAAAAAGGTCAAAGATATAAGTTTCCTCCCAGAGTAGATAAGTAAGTAGCTATAAAAATTATATAGTATGGAAGGCCAAAAGTTAAATCCAAAGTTAAGTAAAGGCTAAAGTGGTCCTGCTGGGGAAGTCATAACAACTGGACTTCAAATCATTTGACAAAACTAAAGAAAGATGCTAGACAAGGGACTGACAAAAGGAAGAACCACCAGCATAACTAAACCAGGGCCAGAAGAAATGGAGATTTGTCACAGTGGCTAGGAAACTAAACAATATTTTTTTAACCTATTTTTAAGATTTATCTATGCAAACTTTAGAATTAGCTAGTCTATTCCATTGATTGATTCATCATGTTAAAAATGGAATCAATTTCTAAAAGAGACCCTCCTTCTCTTGCTCAAAGCAAATCTCTTCATCCCTGCTCTGAGTCACCTCCCTTCCCTATCAACCAGCTCCTGTATATGGTTTACCCTCTTCTTCCCTGCTGGCTCCTTCCTCTCAGTATTGGACATACACCAGTGTCTCCTATCTCTAAAGGAAAACAACAACAAGAAATAGACACCCTGGTTGGGCTGCCTGTCCTCAGTTCTCTCCTTCCCCCTGTCTCTTCTGAAAAGAATTGTCTACAGATGTGGGCTCTACTTTCTCTTCTCCTATTCATGATTCACCTGCCATAAACTGATTCTATTCATTCCTTGTTCTCAGTGAGGTCACCAAGTACCACCCGATTTCCAAATTCAATCATGGTTTCCCAATCCATGCTCTCACTCCTTTCATAGTACTCTTTCTCCTGACTTCTGTGATACTGCTTTCATGATTTGTCCTCCTTCCCAACCTCTTCTGTAGGGTTTTCCTTTTGTCAATCAATGGATTTACATCATTTCCAAGTATAATTCTAATGCTTCCCAAGGTTAAAAGACACCCTTCTAAAAGGAAACCTAGAAAACTATTTTGCCATGCTAGGTAAATTTTGTGACCCATCCCAGTACATCTATGGTAGACAGATTCTAGTGGACCTTCCAGACTAAGCCAGACTAAGAAGAAGAAGAGGCAGACTACATCTGAAAGGTTAGCCACTGGAAACCTTGGCAACAGCTGTGGAACACTCTGATATAGTGCCAGAAGATGAGGTTGGGAGGCACTTGAAATACAACTGGGGAAGAGTTGCCTTCTCAAAGTAGAATCAACTTTCATGACATGGATGGAGCAAAACTTTCAAGACCCAAACCATGGTATTTTCAATAGCTCATATGCATATGAAAACTGGACAGTGAATAAGGAGACTGGAGAAAAATTGATGCATTTGAAAGTACCATGGACTGCCAGAGGAAGAAGAACAGTCAGAATGCTTCTTACAAGCAAGGATGGAGAGACTTCTCTCTCATTCTTTGGACATATTGTCAGAAGGGATCAATCTCTGGAGAAGGACATCATGCTTTTTAATGTAGATGGTCAGAGGAAAACAGAAAGACCCCCAAAGGTGTTATGTTCAAACATAACAATTGTGAAGCTGGTGCAGGGCTCTGTTGTACTTACAAGTCGTTATGAGTGTGAACCAACTTGATGGCACCTAACAACAACAACATACTGATGGATGTAATCTCACTTAAAACAAGAATTTATTTTTTATGTTATAGAGGTGATATCAGTATAGGCTGTGTTTTCATGCAGATAGATGCCACAGTATATGAAGATCACCACGGAACAAGGACCTTCCCCCCAGAGCTGACAGAAAGAGAAAGCCTGTCATACATTCACAATGCTAGCCTCAGAAACGCTGAGAAAATAAATTTCTGTTTTTCAAAGTCATATGTGGTGTCTGTGTAAAAGCAGCACTAGACTAAAGGTGGCCTGGTGGCATCAGAACATTAAGACAGTCACTTTCCTCCATTTGCCAAAGAACCACGTCAATCAATGAAGGGAACTAGTCTGCCCACTCCTTGCCCTCAAGTCAAATCCATTGTCTGAACCTGATTCCATCTTCCTCATCCCACACTACCCATGGTCTCACTCCCTTTAGGATGAAAGTCGAACACCATCTTGAAGACCCACCTCTTTCTTCTAAGGTAATTCATTTTGCCCATATTTTAGGAAGCTGGCTCAGCTAATAGAAATAATATCCCAAAATGGGGCTCAAATATTGTACATGGTGACATTCCTAAGAGGATATGAGGCTTGAAGTGCAAACCTCTTTTTCATAAATTGAACTCGGGTCTGTGTGAACGAAAGGTGGATCCTATCTGAGAGAATTACCAAAGGCTATAAACCACAGTTTCACTCTAAGAAGGGCTGGAAACCATGAGCATTCCCTTCGTGGCACCTGCTGTAAATCCCCATGATTTATGGGCAAAGTTGTATGCAGCTGTAAGCATGCCTCATGCTGGGAGAATAACTTTCCAGAAGCCAGGTGTTTTTTGTGTCTGGGCTTACTCATCAAACCTAGCCAAGCCCTGGGCCACATGACTTTCTCATTCAGCAGGTGGCAGGCTCCTATCCAACTTCAAATAATTAAGCAGGGACAGCCTTTGGATAAGGAAGTGAATGGGGCATTCCAGTAACAGGGATCGAAGGACCAGAGGGGTGACTGTGTAGACACAGGGCTGACCCACCCTTGTTCCCAGCAGGCCATGATGGGGCACTTGATAGGTTGTTGTTGTTGCTGTTGTTGTTGAGTGCTATCGAAGTCGGTTCCAACTCATAGCAACCCTGCGTAGAGTTTCCAAGGAGCTGCTGGAGAGTTTGAACCACTAACCTTGTGGTTTACACCAAACTTGCAGTCCACTGCATTATCCGGCAGCACCACACCAAGACTGCATAGCTTTCTGGTGGGGCAAAGCTTTTGTTCTTGGCCACTTTCTCTTTGAAAGGTCTTTATGACTCTTCATAGAAGAACCCTGGTGCCATAGTAGTTACGTGCTTAGCTGCTCCATGGGAGAAAGATGTAGCAGTCTGTTTCCACCAAGACTGACAGTCTTGGAAACCCATGCAATCGTTCAACCTGGTCCTATCAGTGCTCTGAGTTGGAATCGACTCAGCAGCATTGGGTATGTCCATTAGTAGCTTGTCTGGGAAATTCCTTGAGTTTTTGCAATCGTCTAACTTTGACCACATCTTGACATGAATGATATTTATTGTTACTCTGACTCTGGCAGGGGCAGAGGGGACTTCTGGATGATATGTATGTTTATTGTTGTAAGTGACACAAGGCAAGGATAATTTAGGGCAGATCAGAGGGTAAGTTTTTGTTTTGCAGAGAGTCAGTAGGAGGAGAGCTTGGGAGACCTCCAAGTTAGGAGATGGGCAGGATACTTGCCCAGAGAGAACGTTCATGCTCATTCTTCTAAGGTTTGTGAGTCACAAAAAAGTAGCATTGCCCAATATCCAACCCTTGAAACATCCTTTTCTATATTTCCAAGACAGAAAATATGTCCCTAACATAGCAATATCTAAGGAGCTCTGGTAGCATAGTGGTTATGAATCAGGCTGCTAACCTCAAGGGTCGGCAGTTCGAAACTACCAGCTGTTCTGCGGGAGAAAGATGAGGCTTTCTGTTCCTGTAAAGATGTACAGCCTCGGAAGCCCTGTGCAGGGTGTCACTATGAGTTGGAACCGACTCCACAGTATTTAACAACAACAACATAGCAATATCTAAAGATGCACTGTGGACTTCTGGTGTGGCACTGTGGGTTAATGCGCTGGACTGCAAAGTCAGTTTGAAAGACAAGGTCGGCAGTTCAAGATCACCAGTCACTCCTTGCAAACCTTATACAGGGTTGCTGTGGGTTGGAACTGACTCGACGGCACTTAACAACAACAACAACAAAACTGCACTGTGGTTTATATCCCAAAGAAAGCTTTTGATTTCCTAAGAAGATCAGTACCAGAGAATGAATATAAAGAATGCAAGCCACTCCTCACCATTGCGACTGTTCTTTCGACGCATCACATGACTCTTATACATGTGTCTTTTACATGGTTTCTTAAAATAAAAGGCAATGACCAGGAATATCCACATCTGTTGTGGTCTTTGAAACCAGTTACTATCCAGTTGATTAGGAGTCCCAGTGTGGTGCTGTAGGATCAGCATTGGACTGCTAGCCACAAGTTTGGTGGTTCAAACCCACCACCTGCTCCTCAGAAACCCTATATAGGATCATTGTGAGTCAGAAACATCTCAGCGGGAAACATCATCATCTAGTTGATTACAGCTCATGGTAACTCCCTGTGAGTCAGAGTAGAATTGTGCTCCACAGGGTTTTCAATGGCTGATTTGGAGGAAGCAAGTTCCCAGACCTTTCCTCTGAGGTGCCTCTGGGTGGACCTGACCATCCAACCTTTCAGTTAGCAGCTCACTGTGTCAACTGTTTTGCACCTCCGCTGTGATCTTTGCACTCATAAAAACCAAGAATGGTTAGTTTGGGCCAAAATTAATTCCCAACTTTAAGGTTTGTATTATTTTTAAAAATATGATTGAAGGCACAGTTGAATAATAATTTTTAACGGACCATAATCCAGGAATACTGCACTTGAATCACTTTAAATAACTGCTTAAAAGTGATCTAACTCATACCCAACATAAGACAAGGGCCTTCACTCCTCCAGCTCTCAAGCTGCTCCTGCCCAGTGGGTTCCAACAAACTCAAAAATCCCTTGGCTTTGTTCCCCAGCCCCTGGGTCCTCCATCCATAGTTCTGACATGGACTTCCTGGGGCTCTGGGGGTTCACATCTCCAACCCAAAACTTCAACAGAGAAGCTATCCTGGGGAGGATCACCTAGCAACCAAGGAACACCATGGGGAGAAAACAATACAGGATGAAGTTGGGAATGCTCTGCTTCCCCTAAACCACCTGGGACATTTCATCAAAATGCACAGAATTACAAAGCAAAGGGAGAGCAACAAGAAGGAAAGCCATCATGTCTTGGGCACTTCTGCATGCAAACCCTGCACTGGAACAAAGTCCATACATAGTTCCGTCCCCTCCACAGAAGCCAGGTTCTTTTAGAGGTGTGGAATGGCAAGGCAGAGAGAGTACAGCAACCTTCCAAGATTCACCTGGGGACCAAACTCTGAGATCCTGCCCAACTGCATTCAGAGATGTTTCACCTCCACTGGGTCACAAGTCACAGGTCACCACCAACTGCAGGATGTCACTGACCAAGTTTTCTGTGAACACTAGATTCTGCAAGGGTCTTGCAACATAGGGAGACATCCTGGGTTTGGTCATTTTCCCATCCCTCTCAATACAGACACCTCTGAAACTCTAACATGCTGACCCAAGTGGTTCTAAAGAATTGCAGTTTGGGAGCCAAGAGTGATTATTCATTGTTCTTACTTCTTAAAGACCATTCAACCAGTTGCCATCAGTTTGATTCCAACTCAGTGACCGCACGTCTGTCAGAATAGAGCTGTGCTCCATAGGGTTTTTCTTGGTTTCTTTGTCAGAAGTAGATCTCCAGGTCTTTCTTTTACAGTACCTCTGAGTAGACTTAGAATATGTGTGTTAACCATTTACACCACCCAGGGAAGCACATTCTTCCTCTAGTCACAAGGCTTTTTTCAGCACCCCAGGTTGTCCTGGGGCCTCTCCCAGCCAAAGCCCTGGATTCTTCTCTCAGCAGCAGCCCTTCCTCTCCACTCCTTTACTGCCCCCTTTCATCTCTGATTACTTTCCTTAACCCCCAATCCCGTAATATGTAGATCATCTTAGTCTCTGTCTCTCTATGCTTAACAAGACAGAATCCTTTCTGCTTCAGAGGGAGTTGGGAGATATTTTGCAGGCTAAATCAAGCAAAGTTTCTACATTCACATTAAGGTATGAATACTGAATATAGATATTTTATACATTAAAGCATAGCTCACTGAATATTATTGTGTTAGCATTATTCATCCAGACCCTACCTTGCTGCTTCCATGCTGTCCATTCATACAGTTAATACTATTGTCCTCACCTCGATGTGGTCAGGCCTTCCATCGGTATGCATCCTTTCTTGTACTCAAGCTTGGGCTTGAAAGACTCTCTGGGCAGGTAAGAATAATAGGTAGGGTAGTTCTCAGTGTACTCGGAGAGGAGACATGGTTTCTCTGTCTTATCATAAATCTTGGTAGGGAGATGTGGACAGTGATGTCGCCTACAAAAGACACACAGAGGCAGGTTGGTTACCTTCTTGGTAGGAATAGAGCCAGTTTGGTAGGCTACCTTCTTAAAATGTGACCCAGACCTATAAAATCTTATGGGTAACTGGCACTGAAAAGTATTTTGCCTTTTTCTTTCTCTGCTAAGCGATGTGTAGTGACCAGAATTAAAGATGATCGATCTATGACCACCACTCGTCTGTCACTTTGTTATATTGTAATGACTTGAGTGTTTCTGTGATTCTGAAAGCTATCCCTCCGGTATTTTAAGTTCCAGCAGAGTCACCCACGGTGGCCAGGTTTCACAGGAGCTTTCAGACTAAGACAGACTTGGAAGGAGAACTGACTACCTCTGAATATCTAGTCACTGAAAACCTTATGAACAGTGGTGGAATACTGCCAGATAACCGCAGAATATTGTCAGATATAGTTCCAGAAAATGAGCCCCTCAGGTTGAAAGATACTCCAAATACGATGGGGAAAGAGTTGACCATGATGACGTAAATGGAGTAAAAGCCTTCAGGACTTTATATGCTGATGGGGCACAACTCAACATGAGGAGAAATAGTTGTAAACATCCATTAATAATCAGAACATGGAATGTACAAAGTATGAATCTAGGAAAACTGGAAGTTGGCAAAATGAAATGAAACACACAAATATTGATATCCTAGGCACTAGTGTGTGGCACTGTGGGTTCATGCACCAGACTGCAAAGCCATTTGAACTGCAAAGTTGGTGGTTCAAGCTCACCAACAGCTCCTTGGAAACCCTATGCAGGGTCGCTATGGATCTGAACTGATTTGATGGCACACAACAACAACAGGCATTAGTGTGCTGAAATGGACTGGTATTGGGCATTTTGAATCTGATAATCACAAAATTTACTATACTGGGAATGGCAAATTGAAGAGAAATGGTGTCACATTCAAGATCTAGCTTAAAGTACAACACTGTATGTGACAGGATAATATGTATACTCCTACAGGGAAGACCAGTTTATACAACTATTATTTAAATTTACGCCCCAACCACTAAAGGCAGCGATGATGAAATTGAAGGATTCTACCAATTTCTTCAGTCTGAAGTTGATCAAACATGCAATTAACATGTATTAATAATTACTAGCAATTAGAATGCAAAGAGTAGAAACAAAGAGAAAGGATCAGTAGTTGGAAGAGATGGCCTTGGTGATAGAAACAATGCTGCAGGATCACATGACAGAACTTTGCAAGACCAATGACTTCTTCATTGCAAACACCTTTTTTTTTTTTTTTTTAATGGTTTATTGTGAATTATGTGATAGTTTACATGGGAGAACATTAGCTTTACATTCATCCTATTGTAAATCCTTTTATTGCCATGGTTACAATCCCCTCCATGCAACATCAACCAACCAAAGCGTATACCCTACAAGCCCACCCTCCCCTCCCCCGTTCATCAGCACACAGCCCCTCTCCCTTTCTGGATCTAAAGTCCCCAGCCGCTCCATCTCTTCACCTCATCGTCTCTGCCTCCATCTCTGGCATCACTGCTTCTCTGGGTAGGGTCCTGCTCTCTGCTCTTCTCCCTTGGTGGTCCCAGGGACCTCCATTCCTAGACTGCAAAGTCAGTCACTCCCCTCCTTTTGCTACAAAACGTCTACCTTTACAGCAAATACCTTTTTAAAATAACATAAAAAATGACTATACACATGGACCTCACCAGAGGAAATACACAGAAATCAAATTGACTACATCTATGGAAACAGAAAGTGGAAAAGCTCCATATCATTAGCCAAAACAAGGCCAAGAGAAGACTGTGGAAAGGACCACCAATTGTTCATATACAAGTTCAAGTTAAAGCTAAAGAAAATTAAAACAAGTCCACGAGAGCCAAAATAGTATACCCTGAACATATCCACCTGAATTTAGAGGTCATTTCAAGAACAGATTTGAAGAATTAGACACTAATGACCGAAGACCAGAAGAATTGTGGAATGACATTATACAGAAAGAAAGCAGTCATTTAAAGACAAGAAAGAAGAAAAAAGACCAAAATGGACATCAGAAGAGACTCAGAAACTTGTTTGTTCTCCAGCATAGATAATCTAAAGCAAATGGAAAAAATGAGGATGTAAAACAACTGAACAGAAAATTTCAAACAGCAGCTCGAGAAGACAAGATCAAATATTGTGAATTCTTCAAAGATCTGGAGTGAGAAAACCAAAAAGGAAGAATACTC
>NW_006408583.1:7696089-7707566 GCF_000296735.1 Chrysochloris asiatica | reverse complement strand
GAGGAAGTCCAAGGTACAGTGAAGGCATTGGCAAAGAACAAGGCACCTGGAATTCGTGGAATGCAAATTGAAATCTCAACAAACTGATATACAGCTCTGAAAGCACTCATACATGCTAAGAAGTATGGAAGACAGGTACCTGGCCAACTTATTGGAAGAGACTCATATTTGTGCACATTCACAAGAGAGGTGACCCAATAGAATGTGTTGGACAATATCACTGGACAAATCATTGGGAAATATCATTAATATCACATGCAAGTAAAATTTTGCTGAAGATAATACAAAAATGACAGCAACAGTACATAGACAGGGAGCTGCCAGAGTCAGGCCTGACTGAGAAGACATGGAATGAGGGAAATCATTGCAGTTGTCAGATGGATCTTGGCTAAAAGCAGAGAATACCACAAAGATGTTTACTGGTGTTTTACTGACTATTCAAAGGCTTTTGTCATGACAAACTATGGACAACATTGCAGAGAGTGAATATTCTGGAACACCTAACTGTGTTCATGAGGAACCTGTAGATAAACAAACATGCAGTTGTTTGAACAGAACAAGGGAACACTGAATGGTGTAAAATGAGAAAAGGTGTGCACTAGGGTTGTATTCTTTCACCATACTTATTCAATCTGTATGTTAAGCAAATAGTCTGAGAAACTGGATTATATGAAGAAAAACATGGTATCAGAATTGGAGGAAAACTCACTAGTAACCTAAGATATGCAGATGATACAACCTTGCTTGCTGAAAGTGAAAAGAACTCAAATTACTGATGAAGATCAAAAGACCATAGCCTATGAAGTGGCAAGCTAAGCCCTACAGTGTTCAGTGGACTTCTGTGGACCCAGTTGGGGACCTGGTTGGCAAGCAGTGTGAAGAGGCCTGGGGACTCGGGCCCACAGTCAGTGGCATGGCCACGGAGGACTCAAGAGGAGAGCGGAGCTACCGGCTGACGGGAAGAGAGGACATATGCACAGGAGCACCCACACTTGCAGATGGTACCCACGTGACCTGGACCGGATGACTGGATGATCGGAGCTCAACCAGGAGAGGAAAGAAGAGGGGGGAAAAAAAAAAAGGAGTGAGCTGATACAGTCTGATGAACTTGACCTATACCTATGGAGCAGTGACTCAAAAGAGGGAACAAATGCTCACAGCAAGAAACATTTACACACACCCCCACACACAGAGTAAATGGAGAAGGGCAGCTTGGACATTGGATACTCAAATGGGGAGGGGGGCACTACAAAGGCAAGAAGTGACTGGCTTACAAGCTTTCAAGAGGGAACCTGGTGCTAGGGAGCATGGCGGAAGGCAGAATCTCTAGTAGGTACTATTCAATCTGTCTGGGCGGAGCTGATGAAAGGAGATACAGATGGGTAACTCGTGATACTGTAGTGAATAATGCTTATCAGGATGGACTATGAGGGTTGGAAATGCAAAGGTAGAAGTTTTGTAACAAGGCAGGGAGTGATTAATTCTCCAGGATAGGAGCAGAGGCCTCTGGGATCATCAACGGAGTAGAGCCGAGAGCGGGACCCTACCCAGAGAAACAGAGATGCCTGAGATAGAGACAGAGATGATGACGTGGAGTGATGAAGCGACTGGGGACTTTGGACCCAGAGAGGGAAAGGGACTGTGGGCTGAAAACTGGGGGGAGGAGGGAGAAGTGTAGGGGGCGGGTTTCTGGGATATACCCTTTGGGTGGTTGATGATGCATGGAGAGGATTGGAACCATGGCAATGAGATGATATACGATGGAATGAATGTAAAACTAAAGTTCTCCCATGTAAACTATCATATAATTCACAATAAAACATTAAAAAAAAAAAAAAGAAAAGAAAAAACGACCATAGCCTTCAGTAAGGATTGCATCTCAATGTAAAGAAAACAAAAATCCTTATCATTGGACCACTTAAAAATATCAACATAAACAGAAAAAAAGATTGAAGTTGCCAAAGACTTCATGTTACTCAATCAACCATCAACACTCATGGAAATAGCAATGAAGAAATCAAACAATACTACATTAGGCAAATCTGCTGCACAAGATCTTTTTAAAGTGTTCAAGAGCAAAGATGTCAGTTTGAAGACTAAGGTGCGCCTGACCCAAGTCATGGTATTTTCAATAACATCATATGCATATGAAAGTTGGCCAAGAATAAAGAAGACCATAAAAGAAATGATAATTTTGAATTAAGCTGTTGAAGGAGAATATTAAAAGCACTATGAACCACCAAAACAACAAACAAATCTGTGGGTCACAAGTGGAGTGCATCCTTTTGGACCCTGAGCCCCCCAAGAACATGAGACGGCAGTCGCAGGCTTCCTAGTCATGGAGCAAGTAAAGTTGAACACCTTTGGGTAGGAGGCTGGCTTGCAAAATAGGATGCCCTGTGGACATTTATTGGCGGCAATAAAGGAGTTTTGAAACATTTGCCAGGACAGGCAAGTGCCAAGGGACTGCAAGGCTGACAGGTGTTCACCAGTGGGCACAACTGAGAAGAGGCATTCCTGACCTGAAGGACAGTATTCTGGTTCTAAATTGTACGCCGTTAATTCCCTGGTAGGTAATTAGGTGCTGTAGGGTAAGCACTGGACTAAAAGGTCAGTTTGAACCACAAGGTTGGTGGTTCAAACTCACCAGCCACTCCTTGGAAACCCTATATAGTGTTGCTATGAGTCGTGGCACTTAGCAACAACAACAGCAGCAATTCACTCCTGGTGTGGCACTGTAGGGTAAGCACTGGAGTACTAAGCACAAGCTCAGTGATTCAAACCCACCAACAAGCTCTTTGGAAATCCTATACAGAATCATATGAGTCAGAACTGACTCCACAGCACTCAACAACAACTTCCCTAATAAATTCCATAAGTATTAATACGGTCTGTGAGTTGTGGTGGTCATTGCAACAGATTATTGAACCTAGAAGAGAAATAGAAAGTGCTGTGGGAGGGACATTTAATGTCAAAATTGGTAAGGAGGATGGAAGGGTAGAGGCAGGTCTGACCTCCTCCTCTAGGAATTAGCCTTGAGTGGATAGAGAGTTTGGTTCTGTGTCATCAGAGGTTCCAGTGCTGCCCCCATGCCATTCTCACACCATCTAAACAAGGAAACGACATTCATGAAGTCATAGCAATAGCAACTAGGAAAACAAAGAATATGAACTGCTAGACCTTGAAGGACCCTAGAGATCAGTCAGTCCTACCTCTTCATCGTACAGATTTAGACACTAAATCCAAGGATAAGTTGAATGGCTGCCCAGGGTCACACAGCTGGTCAGTAGCAGTTCCACCTCAGTTCCCCTATCCTGCCTACCTAATGGACTTGGATTCCCAATCCAATTTAAAACCCAGCCTTGGCGCTCTTAAAGGATTTACAGCTTATTTTCGCTCTTTCGCAATAGTTAGGAGCTTGTGACCTGTCACAGCTGCTGTGAGGGGGAAACACTCCGTCCAGAAAAATATTCTTACCCTTGAAGGGAAAGGTGCTAAGGATACCAAACCTCAAGTCATAAAAGTATCCCGTCTATACCAGTTATTTTAAAGATTCTAGGGTGTCTGGAATATCCAAAACACGGAGATGCTAGAGATAAGGCCTTCCCAGAGAAGGACCTTTATCTTTGGAATGTCTTTTTCTCCTGAGAGGTTCCATAAAGCCAACTTCATCAGCGTCTGGGGATGATTCTTTTGGAGTGCATGTTTGTTTAGTCACAGTGGTTTAGAATTCTTACACACCCATGAAAGTTTGTTTTCTTGTATTTAAACTACACCTAGAGTCAAAGGGACAAGTGAAAATGCTTTGATAAAGTGCAAAGCAAAACCGAAGAACATATAATACATTCCTAACAATTCTGAGACAGGACACCTCACACTCTCCTCCCTACTGTCTCCTCTATAGACCTTTAAATAACCTGACTAGTGTGCGGGAACCCACAATACCTCCTTTATAGTATCTTCATGGTCCTAGTGAATTGAAGGGATTCTAAGTGGAACCCTAAGTGCCCTGGCTCTTCTTTCCAGGGCACCAGATCCCAGATCACAGAAAGCAGGGCTAAACCCTGTATGTATCTGAGAACTTATAGATCATCTGCTATAAACTTGAAAAATAGACCAAGTGGAGGACCAACTTAGGTCAACTAGCAGTGACCCCACTGAAAATATCCGGAGATCACATTCAAGAACCATGAGAAAGACCACCTTAATTAATTAGCCATGTCTGCCAAGGGCACCAGGTTATGGAAGTGGGATTAGCTGGGTAGGTGACAGGCAGCATGCTCAACCCTAGTATTCATGAGACCAAATGGTAAATGGAAACCAATATTCCACAGTTCTTAATATATAATTATTAACCAAGTGGTGGCTGCTAAATGCCATCGAGTCAGTTCCAACTGTGTAGGCTTTCTGGGAAGCAGCTGATGGGTTTGAACCACCAACCTTTTATGGTTAGCAGTCCAGTATTTATCCTACAGTGCCACACCAGGACTCCATAAAGCAAGCTACCAAGCACTAAGTAAAATATGTTCTACACTCCTACATTGACAAATTATTTTTCATAATAACCTGGAAAATCAGGTTCAAATTTAGATTTTTATATATATAATTTTACTGTCTATTGGGTGAAGGTTTACAGAGCAGCTGTCCACTCAACCATTCATACACATTTTTTTCCATCTCATTGATTGCAATCCCCTCAAAGTAACATCATTTATCCCATTTCCTCCCTGTGTTTAAACACCAGGATGGTCATTCTGTCTTCTTTCCCAACCCTTCTGAACTTTGTCCTTGGGTAAAAGTTGCCCTTTGGATCTAATTTTTTTAAAAATAAATGGTTGCTTATTCTAAGATGTGCATTACTCATTAGTGTTACTGTTCCCCTTATAAACCTGTTCATTGTTGTTGTTAAGTGTCATCGAGTCGGTTCCAACCCATAGCAACCCTGTATAGGAGCAGTTGGTGAGCCTGAAGCTCTGACCTTGCAGTTCCAACTGACTTTGCGGTCCAGCGCATTAACCCACAGTGCCACACTGGGACTATATATATATATATTTTTTTTTTTTGTGGCCTCCCTCCAACCTCTCTTCAGCTTGTGTGTCTAGTTCTGCATCTACTCATATTGTTATTAAGTGTTTCTGAGTCAGTTCCAACCCATACCAACCCTCCATTGGGTTTTTGAGGAGCAGCTAGTGGGTTTGAACCATGGGAACCATTATTACAGAACTGTATATATAATAATATTTTCCTCTGTTGTCTTGAACCGTTGCATGCCTGTCAGTGTGTTCCCCCACCTCCATCATTTATTTCAACCTCTCTCTTGTTGTATATTGCCTTCTCCTTCACCCAAATGCATGTGTGTGTACCCTTTCTCTAGCAGTAACTTCCCCTCCTTTCTCCTCCCACCCCCCAGGTAACCATCACAGAATGTTTCTTTCAGTGTGAAATCCTTTTCTTGACTTTTTAAAGTACAGGTTTCATACAATTTGTCCTTTAGTGACTTTCACTTAGCATAATGTCCTCCATGTGTATCCATGTTACAAAGTTTCACAGATTTACCATTATTCTTCAATGCTGTATGTTGTTGTTATTAAGTGTCTTGAGTTGGTTCCAACCATAGAGACCATAGGGTTTCCATGGATCAGCTGGTGAGCTTGTATGATGTATTGTTGTTGTTGCTGAGTGCCGTTGAGTCAATTCCATCCCATAGTGACCCTCTATAAGGTTTCCAAGGAGCAGCTGGTGAGCTTGAACCACAGACCTTGCAGTTCAAATGGCTTTGCAGTCTGGCGTATTAACGCAGAGCGCCACACCAGGACTCCTGTATGTTGTATAGTATTCCATTATTATGGTTGTTGTTACGTACCATGGAGATGGTTCTGCTTCGTAATGACCCTGTACAGGGTTTCCTAGGAGCAGCTGGTGACCTTGTGGTTCAAACTGATGTTGCAGTCCAGAACATTACCCTACAGTGCCACACCAGGACTCCATAATATGTATCATATATTGTTTATCCAAATTTAGAATTTTTGAACTCTTGAAGTTCCATGCAAGAATACAGCAACAAGAAGAGGACTAGTCCCATCCTTCCCTTCCCTTTCTTTCCCTTCCCTTCCCACCTTAGGCTCCATCCTGCATTGAAAGGAGTTTCTTTTATATTTCTATGGACACCTCAGATCAACTATGCAAGCTCCAGCCATACTGTGTATCCAAGGTCGAACCCTACCATATATCCAAGATCCAGGTCATATATCTAAGCTCCAACCATATCCCACAGCTGTTTCTTGGCCATGCTTTGGACATAGGAATGTACCCTGCCATATGGATTGCTCTCAGGAAGACAGACCAAGGGTGGAGGCTCTGAAAGTAAAGTTGGGGCTATTTGGGCAGGAATTAAGGGGTTGAGGCCTTTGGTATGAGGCCTAGAAAGGAGTTATTGGGGGTTCAGTGCTAACAAGAATCCCTACTGCTATCAAGTCAATTTTAACTTCTACTGTCCATTAAGACAGTAAACTGCTCCTTCATGCATCTGAGACTAACTATTTATGGTAGCAGATAGCCTCAGCTTTATCTGAGGAGTGGTGGGTGGATTTGAACCACCAACCTTGCTGTTAGCAGCCCAGTGCTTAATGTTAACAAGAATACAGAAACATAGATGCACTCACTCATACATTGGCAGTTTCTCTGTGAGTGGTTTAATCCTTTAGCAGTCAATTTACAAGTGGATGTTTTTAAATCTATATATTAAGCAGGAGGTCAAGGAAAAGAAATACTGGCATTTTGCAAATGTAGCCTTCTGAGTAGTGAGTTCTTATAATAACTTATTTTGTACCACTTCTAAGGTTGAGTTACAGGAAATGTTCGGCACAGGTTACGTTGCTGGAAGACGCACAGTGATGAAACTAAGCACATGTACTACTTTGTAGTCTACCTCCTGATTGGCTTGTTCTTTTCACTCAAAATGCTAGTGACTAGTTTTCCCAGAAAAAAAATAAAAGGGGAGGAAAAAAACTGGAGGTGAATTGTTTTCGGGCAAAAAGTTAACAAACCCCCTTGCTGTGATCCATATGAGGGGGCTTCAGAGAGTTTGTTGAAAAAGTAGAATTACAAGAGAATGGAAATTTCCCACAAACTTTTTGAAGCTCTCTCCTATATACCCTACCTTTCCAACTAGAAAGCAAAATACAAGATGCAGAGGAGGCGCGTCCATGGGTAAGACTGACACCTGATTCCTCTGGCCAGCTGGGAAGAAATCGGTCAGGGGTGACTTCAGATGAACAACAGCAAAGGTTTCACCAAGGAGGTAAAGACTGGACTGGGATGAGGGTCTAGAGGTCCCTATCAATGCCTTCTAGACCTTCACTTGGGAGACAATTATCACCTTCAGGGATTGATGTAGAATGGGGTCCTATTCCCTAGAAAGAAATGGATTGTACTGGGGACGCCATAAACCAAGACCAAGCCCACAGCCATAGAGTCCATCTGAGTCATGTTGTTGTTGTTGTTGTTGTTGCTGTTTGGTGCCATCAAATCAGTTCCAACTCATAATGACCCTGCATACAGTGAGGAGGTTTCTGAGACCATCAATCTTTACTAATAGCAGACAGCCTCATCTTTCTCTCGCAAAGCAACTGATGGGTTGAATCACCAACTTTGCAATTAGCAGCTCAACACTTATCCCACAGTCACCAGGGTTCCTCAAAGGCTTCATGGTGTTGTTCAGTGCCATCGAGTCGATTCCGACTCATAGTGAACCTGTATAGGGTTTCTGAGGAGCGGCTGCTGAGTTTGAACCACTGACCTTGTAGTTCAAACTTGCAGTTGAATGCTTGTCCTACAGGAGGCTTCACAAATACCTAAAATTCTTTGCAAATTTGGGTTGAAAATGCACTATTCTGGGGATGGGGACATAGACAGTGATTTTGGCAATAGGCTCCCTGAATCTTGGGCAGAGAAACAGGTCAGTCACCAGACACCTTCTATTTCCAACTCTTAGAATGTCAGTTCTCGAAGGGAAAGAAAGGTGCCACCTTGTGTGTGGGGGGGTGGGGTTGGGGGAGGGGTGCACCCGTGAGTCAGTTCTGAGGCTGTAAATCTTTACGGGAGCAGAAAGTCCCAAGTTTCTCCCACAGTGCAGCTGGTAGATTTGAACTGCTGACCTTGTGGTTAGCAGCCCAACGCATAACCCACTATCCCATCAGAGCTCCTTTTCCCTAAGCTTTGCCTGGAACCATATTCCTATCCATCCTCTTTCACCTCCTCCAGTTTTCAGCTCAAAAATCACTCTTACCGAGAGGTCTTCTGGACCCCTAGGTCAGCTTATGTTCATACACTGGAGGCTGGTGGCTCCTGCTCAGAGTCTATGTGCAGGGCAGCTCTAGCATATACTATTAGAGTACACAGCAATGATGGGCCCTCAACATGGCTGCTGAACATGGGGGTAGGTCTGTCCATTGTGACCCACTCCAACAGCATCCTAACAGACTGCACAGGCAGCACACCAGACAGACAGCTATTTCCCGTGTAGAAAGGGGAGAGAAAAACAAATACTAGAAATCAGCTAAACCTTTCAAAAACTACAAGTTCTGGTGTGTGCTATCAAAGAACATCTACAATGATTGGGAAAAGCTAGTAAAATTCTTTTTGTTTTCCAGCTACATATCTGTGTAAGACCAGAATTGTCTTATACTCCTCACTCAAAACAACCCATTGAAGGCAGACACAAATATGCAGAGATGGAAATACAGCTGTCTGCCTTTAAGCCAGGCATGCAAGAAATTTGTAAAAATGTAAGACAGTGCCACTCTTCTCACTAAATATTTTCTTGTTTTGGAAGAAACAAAATGTTATGAAAATTTTATGAGAAATTTTATGAAAGTTATTTCTGACTAAAATATGCTGTTTATGTTACCATGTAATAGGTTGAACATTGTTGCTGAAAATGAATTAATCTTTTAAAAAACTCTAAACTTTAAGCCTACCTTTACATCACATATCTACATATATGTTGCTGTTGTTAAGTGCCGTCGAGTTGGTTCCAACAGATAGTGACCAAGCGCTGAGTTTCCAGGAGCAACTGGTGAGTTTGAACTGCCTACCTTGTGGTTCTCAGTCCAGTGCTGACCCACAGAACCATACCAAAAGTTCATGTGTTTGAGAGGCAGTGCTTGCTGGCAGATAAGGTAGACGTGCAGTGAAGATTGCAATCAGCAATACCACAGAATACCAGATGAATCAGGTTCAGGGGAGATCTCCAAAACTCTGAACCACATAGGTAGGAATATTTTAAAAGATTGAAGGCTCCTAGCTAGTGAACTTGTAGCGGAAGTAAGAAATCTCATACTTTAGAATTGGCAGGGTTTAGCAGCCCAGAGATGACAACTTGGGAGAGACCAAATGGCAAGACCAAGTGGGGGAGAACAGACCTGCCAGGAATTAATGACCACAGGAACCTCAGAGCAAAAGTGAGAGTATTCTCTGTTTGGTTTTGCTTTGTTCTGATTTTTTTTTTTTTTTTGGTACGCGTCTGTTCATTGCGGTCAGCGCACCTCCATTCTGGTGACTAGAGGGGGCTGCCTGAGCAAGTAGACACCACCCACCACCAACACTGAAGGATTCTTCCACCATGCAAGCGCACAGATCCTCTCAGCATTTAGAGAGACTTTCCTTCTTGCTTTTTGGATGATGTATGGTCATTTACAACTTATAGTGACCCTGCACAGAGTTTCCGAGGCTGGGAATCTTTGTGGGGGCAGAAGACCTAGTCTTTTTCCTGCGGAACAGCTGGTGGTTTTGAGCTGCCGGCCTTGGGGTTTGAGGCCCAATTTGTAACCACTACAGGCAGCCCAAAACAGCCACAGTCAGCCCTGAACTGTTTATTAATAGGGAAAAGACCAGCACAGTGGCTATGGAGAGGGAGAGAGTTTAAAAACAAAACAGACCGAAAACTAAATCCTGAGGTACAACATAACAATGAACAGTGGCATCTTGAAATTTATCAGACAGCCTTGAAGGCAAGAAACTGAAAGAGGACATTAAAGTCATACTCATATTAGGCTACAGAATTTTTTCTCTCTCGCTTGCTTCTCTCCTTTTTCCACAATTATAGACTACAGTATCCAATCTGGTTTTTTGTTTTGTTTTGATTTGGGGGGGGGGGTTGTTTTTTTGTCTCTCTTTAGTTCTGTTGTGCTTTTTTTTTTACCTATAGGGGGCTCTTTCTCTCCCTATAATACCCAAGAAGAGACAGAAATTTCTGCCATATACTTAAGATACAATCACATCCTATAAAGTCCCACAATCCAGGCAAGGAACAAAACAACTGCCATACACCAGGGAGGTAGACAATACCTGTGAGAGTTACTCTGAGTAAAGCAATTTGAAAAGTGAAATGGGAATCCCACCTCCTGATTACATCTACCTGGAGGCAATCAGAAAGCATAAAAAACACTAAAACACATACACAATTAAGTATTAAGGCCACAGCTAAACATGACACATGTCCAAAAAAGCAAAAACAGATGACTATATCAGCACACGTCCAGAAACAAGATAAAATGTCTGACACAAATGACCTAGAGGTAGACCTGGGCTCCATTCTGGAAGGTAGGCAGGCCTTAGAAATGCCTGAGAAGGAATTCAGGAAAATGATTATAAAATGTTTCAAAACACTTTACAATGGAGTTGAGAAACATAAAAAAAGTGCTACAGGAATGATCAAATAAAATAGATACAGCAATGGAAACAATTCAAAACCTACAGAAAGAGTTCCAAAGATAAATAATAGAATATCAGAAATAGACAATACACTGAAAGGGCAAAGGAGTATAATAGAAGAGATGGAAGGCAGAACTAGCAAGCTGAAAGACAAATCTCTCAATACCATTAAGACAGAAGAGCAAGCAGAAAAAGGGGGGGGGTGGGAATCTGGAGAAGATCTAAGATTCATGTTGGACAACATGAAGAGGAATAACTTAAGAATTATCAGCATTCCAGAGTAGGAAGAATCACACAAGACCACAGAGGAAATAGTTGAAGAACTGCTGGAAGAAAATTTCTCTAACATCCTGAAAAGTGAAAAGATAAACATTCATGAAGCTCAACAAACCCCATGAAGGGTACACCCCAAAAGAAAATCACTGAGACATATCATAATCAACCTCTCCAAAATCAAGGATAAGGAGACAATCCTGAAAGCAGCCAGGGAAAAGAGAAATGTAACAAAGGCAAGCAAATCAGATTAAGCTCGGATCTCTCAGCACAAACCACACAGGCAAGAAGGCAATGGGGAGACATATATAAAACCCTGAAAGAAAAAAACTGCCAACCAAGAATCCTTTATCCTTTATCCAGCAAAGCTATCAATCAAATATGATGGTGTAATCAAAACATTCCAGGATAAACAGAAGATAAGGGATTTTGCCAAAGCCAACCCTGTGCTACAAAACATCCTAAAAAGGAGTTCTGTGGACTGAGAACCA
>NW_006408583.1:7694566-7695983 GCF_000296735.1 Chrysochloris asiatica | reverse complement strand
CAGAGAATCTGGGAGGTCAGTCTATGATAAAAACAATTATAACATGAAAGAAGGTAAACATGTAGGAACAGATAACAGATGGTGAGAAGGTCAGGTAGACTTCTAGATAAAACAGACTGTACTAAATGGAGGGAAAAGTTAATGGAATAAAACATAATCTCAAAGAAAATTAACACTTCACAACATACCAAAAAAATGAAAATCCAAGAACATGGAAACATTAAAACTATGAGGAAACTAACAAGAAAGTACTCAAAAAGCATTAACGAAGTATAGGAAGACACACAGAACAAAGAAAGCAGCAACACCACAAAAAAACAAACATAATGGTAGCAATTAATCCATACCTATTAATAATTACACTGAATGTAAATGTATTAAATGCACCAGGTTAAGAGACTGAGGGGGGCAGAATGGATATGAAACAATATCCTTCATTATGCTGTCTTCAGGAGACACATCTTAAATAAAAGACAAAAACAGATTAAAACTCAAAGGATGGAAAAAAATATATCAAGCTATTTGCAATTTAAAAAAAATGAACAGGAGTGGCAATACTAATTTCTGATTAAATAAACTTTAAGACAAAAACCAGCATAATAGATAAAGATGGCCATTATCTCATGATTAAAGGAACAACAAGATGACATAACCATAATAAATATCTATACTCCCAGTGAAAAAGCTCCAAAATACATAAAGCAAACCCTAATAGATTTGAAGAAATAAATAGATGAATATATAATAATAGTGGGTGATTTTAATACACCGCTTTCAAAAATGGATAGAACAACCAGAAAGAAACTTGATAAAGACACAGAGGACCTAAACAACTTGATAAAGACACAGAGCAACTAAACAACACAATCAGCCAACTGGACCTCATAGATGTGTACAGAGCATTCAACCCAACAACAGCACAATACATCTTCTTTTCCAGTGTACATGGAACATTCTCCAGAATATACCATGTGTTAGGCCACAAAACAAACCCCCATAAATTTTCAAATATCAAAATACTACAGAGCATCTTCTCAGACCACAATGCTATCAAATTAGAAATCAACAATAGGAAGACCAAGGGAATAAAGCCAAATATATGGAAACTGAATAACACCCTACTGAAAAGTTACTGGGTAGTACAAGAAATACAATGTGAATTCACAAAGTTCCTAGAAACAAACAACAATGAAAACACAACATACCAAAATCTTTGGGACACAGTGAAAGCAGTGCTGAGAGGACAATTTATCACAATAAATGCACGCATCCCAAAAGAAGAAAGAACCAAAATTAACACATTAACACAGCATCTACAACAATTAGAAACAGACCAACAGAGGAAACCTACAGCCACCAAAAGAAAAGAAATAAAGATTAAAGCAGAAATAAATGAGATAGAAAACAGAAAAACTAT
>NW_006408583.1:7672691-7674138 GCF_000296735.1 Chrysochloris asiatica | reverse complement strand
GAGATGGATTGGCCAAATGGCAGCATCAGTGGGCTCAAGCATGGCAACAATAGTGAGGTTGACCCAGGATCGAGCAGTAGTTCGTTCTGCTGTACATAAGGTCGCTATGAATCAGCACTGACTCAATAACATCTAGCAACAACAATATATATATGTATAACTTCATGGATCACAAATACAAATTTAAAAGCTAAGGCAATAACAGTTTTGGGGCTTAGTAGTAGGCAAAATTTTCTTGTACCGTTCACAAAAAGTAAATCTATCAAAAAAGGAATGGGCATA
Source organism: Chrysochloris asiatica (assembly GCF_000296735.1). Lineage (NCBI taxonomy): Eukaryota > Metazoa > Chordata > Mammalia > Afrosoricida > Chrysochloridae > Chrysochloris > Chrysochloris asiatica. The sequence goes on along the minus strand of NW_006408583.1, from coordinate 7,673,856 downwards.
TTAAACCTTATCAAAATTAAAAACTCCTGCTCATCAAAAGACACCACTAAGAAAACAGTAAGTAAGCTACACATTGGGAGAAGATGTTTGGAAAGCACATTTGACAAAGGTCTATTATCCAGAATTATCATTACAACTCAGTAACCAAACAGTTTAAAATGCAGTAATAAATAGGCAAAGACACATTACAAAGACATACAAATGGCCAGTAAGCATACTGAAAAGCACTTAACATCATTCATCATCAGGGAAATGCAAATTTAAACTCAATCAGTTACCACCATTACACAGCCATCAGAATGGCTAGAACTGAAGACTGACAAACCCAATGTCAGCAAGTAAAACGTCCACACAATGTTGACAGAAATGTAAAATGGTACTAACACTTTGGGAAAGGGCATGGCATTTTCTGGTATAACTGAACATGTGTAAACTTAAAATATAAATACATATATATGCTAGGATTCTGGTTCAGGCTAGAGTTTATTACTTTATAATATTGTGAATGTTGTTGCTAAGTGCCACCGAGTCGGTTCTAACTCACAGCAAGTCTGTATAGGGCTTCCAAGGAGCAGCTGGTGAGCTTGAACCACCGACCTTGCAGTTCAATCCAACTATGCAGTCCAGCGCCTTAACCCACAGAGCCATACCAGGACTATGAGAATCTATATGCTTATTTTTCTTGTGCTCATTTATGACTGTGGATGTTTGCTATGTGCAGTTTTGTATGGGATTTTTTTAGTGTACGTTTGTCTTGCTTTGTTTTTCCATAGGCCCCTCTGTAATAACACACTTGTCTTTGCCTTGTTATGGTGCCTTGAAAAACCTGGGTACTTTTTGTGTCTTTGGTGGTGAGGGGAATGATTTTAAGATCAGATCTAATATCAGTTTTTTAACAAAACTCAAGTGAACATCTTCCCAAATCACTGAAGTTTTGCATCAAGTTTATGAGAAGGCTGCCCCACATAAAGTAACAGTTTTTAGATGGATCAAGCATTCTAAGAGAAGTGAGAGAGACTTCAAAGATAAGCCAAGAAAGGGAAGACAATCGGCCTCAACAAATGAAGAAACTGTGGCTGAAGTCCACATAGTGGTGGAAGAAGACTAAAATTATCATTGATGAGTTAGCTACTGAAGTTGGATTCCCACATCGTTCAACATTTTA
>NW_006408583.1:7670110-7672086 GCF_000296735.1 Chrysochloris asiatica | reverse complement strand
ATAAAAGGAACATGATTTGAGTCCATGCTGTTTTGATGTAGAATAAATTAAAGAGCACAGAATTTTTCAGGGAAGGGTTGTTGTTGTTGTTAGGTGCCATTGAGTCCATGCTGACTCACAATGACCCTATGCACAACAGAACGAAACTCTGCCTGGTCCTGCACCAGTCTCACAATCGTTGCTACACTTAGTGCATTTCTGCTGCCACTGCGCCAATCCATCATGTTGGGGGTCCACTTTACCAAGCATGATGTCCTTCTTCAGGTTCAGGTCCCTCCTGATAATATGTCCAAATTATGAGAGATGAAACCTGGCCATCCTGGCTTCTAAGGAGCATTTTTGCTGCATTTCTTAGAAAACAGATCTGTTTGTTCTTTTGGTGATCCACTGTACTTTCAATATTCTCCTCCAACACCACAGCTCAGATACATTAATTCTTCTGTGGTCTTCCTTATTCACTGTCCAACTTTCACACGCATATGAGGTGTTGGGAAATACCATAGTTTGAGTCAGGTGCAACTGACATTTTTGCTCTTGAACATTTTAAAGAAGTCAGGTGCAGCTGATCTCAGAACATGTCTAGTGATATAATTTGCCTATTATAAAAAGAATACACTTTATAAATTTTAAATTTTGGTGGGTTTTTTTTTTCCTTTGTTGAAATGTAATAGTAAGCATGAACATTAATCCTAATAGATAATATTGGGAAGGCTGAATAATTTTTTAAAATTTTTTCCAAAAAAACAAAAAACTGAACATCTGCTTTCCTCTTGCCATTGTAGTTCTATTTCTAGGTATAGATCCAAGAGAAAATACATTTATTCATAAATAGACTTGGACAAGAATATTCACATAAGCTTGTTTACACAGTGAAATCTGTAACATTCAGAGTTCAATGGGCCTGCCTTATTTTTCCAGGTCTTGCAAGTTTTCTGCCTTTTACATGGTGCATTCTTACCACTTTTCTACTATTTCTTTTAGTGGAAAATATTTGAGTTTCCCTTCTCTGACGGATTTCCACCTTAGACAGGTTCCAGATTTCACAAGTTTTACTATACAGGATGGCCAAACATCAAAGAATTGAGTCATACTTCTTGTTATAATAAACATACATCCTCCTCCCTTATCCCAAATCAAGACAAGGAAGACAAAAAAGACTGCACGGGCAAGAAGAAGGAGCAAACTATTTGCACAGATATAACAGAATGGATCTTCTCAAATACGCTGAGAAAAAGAAGAATACATCAAAAGAAAAATTAATCAAAGGAATATGCACTAAGTGATTCCATTTATATAACTTTCTAGAATAGGACAAACGCAATCTTATGTAGAGGAAACTCAAATCAGTGTGTACCACTGGAAGTGCAAGGAGGGATCAGCTAGGAAAACATATGTAGGAACTTTCTGAGGTGCTAGTAAACTTCAATATCTTCATAGAGATTTGGCTTATACAGGTACATGAATCTGTCAAAATTCAACAAATGCACTTCAAACTCATGCATCTGTACCACCACTGGTCTGTCAGTTTCTCATACTGTAGTGGCTTGCATGTTCCTGTAATGCTGGATGCTATGCCAAAAGGAATTCAAATACCAACAGGGTCACCACCGTGGATAGGTTTCAGCAGCACTTATAGCCTACAACTAGGAAGGAGAGGCAGACCCATTTTTTAATGTTAGCCACTGAGAACCTTATGAGTAGCAAAATCTTGTCAGATATAGTTCTAGAAGTTAAGCCCCTCCGGTTGGAAGGCACTCAAAATATGACTCGAGGAGAGCTACCTCTTTAAAGTAGAGTCAACCTTAACAATGTGGATAGAGTATAGGTTTCAGAACTTTTATTTGCCGACAGGCCATGACTCAAAATGAGAAGAAACAGCTACAAACATCCATTAATAATCAGAACATGGAATGTATGCGTATGAATCTAGGGAAATTGGAAGTCATCAAAAATTCAATGGGACACATAAGGCATTA
>NW_006408583.1:7662646-7669020 GCF_000296735.1 Chrysochloris asiatica | reverse complement strand
TCCTTCAGAATATTCCACCTAAATTTAGAGACCATTTCAAAAACAGATTTCACACATTGAACATAAATTATCAAAGACCACACAAGTTGTGGGATGACATCAAGGATAACATACATAAAGAAAGTAAAAGTCATTTAAAAGACATAAAAGAAAGAAAACACCAGCATGGATATCAGAAGAGACTGCAAGTTGCTCTTGTGTGCTGTGGAGTCAGTTCCAATTCATAGCGATCCTGTACAGGGTGGGTTTCCAAGGCTGTAAATCTTTATAGGAGAAGAAAGCCTCATCTTTCTCCTGCAGAACCACTAGTAGTTTTGAACTGCTGACCATGAGTTTAGCAGCTTGACTTGTAACCACTACGCACTAATGAAACAAAAGAGCTGAACAGATTATTTCAAAGGGCAGCTAGTGAAAACAAAGTATTATCGTGAAATGTGCGAAGACCTGGCGTTAGAAAATCAAAAAGGAAGAACATGCTTAGCATTTCTGAATCTGGAAGAACTTCAAGCCTCAAATTACAATATTGAAGGATCAATTAGCTAAATACTGCACATGCAGGAAGAAGCACAGAGTCATTGTACCAATGTTCAATGTCCAACCATTTCAGAAGGTAACATAACACCAAGAACCAATGTCAGGAGGTAACACAAGACACCAAGAACCAATTATTGTGAAGGAAGAAGTCTAAAATGCACTGGAGGCAGTGGTGAAAAACAAGGTTCCAGGAATTTGTTTCAAGAAATGAATGCAACACTGGGAGCTACTCATTGATACTTGGATATCTGTAAGACCTACCCATTGAAAGAGATCTTTATCTGTGTCCCTGGTGATTCAAGAGAAGTAAAATTTTGATGAAGATAGTTCAAAATTAATTGCAGCAGTGCATCAACAAAGAACTGACAGAAATTCAAGTCAGATTCAGAAGAGGATGTGGAATGAGGACTATCATTGCTAATGTCAGATGGATCTTGGTCAAAGGCAGAGAATACAAGAAAGATGTTTATCTGTGTTTTAGTGACTATGCAAAGGCAGTCAAATGTGTGGATCTTAACAAATTATGTATAACCTTCCAAGAATGAGAATTTCAAAAAAACTTAATTGTGTTCATGTGGAACCTAAGAAACCAAGAAGCAGTCCTTCCAACAAAACGAGGGGATATTGTACGGCTTAAAATCAGGAAAGGTATGTGCTAGGGTTGTATGGTTTCACTATTGTTATTCAATCTGTTTGCTAAGCAAATAATCTGAGAAGCTAGACTATCTCAGGATTTAAGGAAGACTCATTAACAATCTGTTAATGATGACATGCAGATGATCCAACCTTAATGAAAAGATCTGAAGCAATTACAGATGAAGATCAAAGATTACAACCTTCAGTATAGATTGCACTTCAACATAGAAAAGAAAAAAAAGGCCTCACAATATACATCACGATTAACAGAAAAGATCTAAATTGTCAAAAGAAAATCTTACTACCATCAAATCAATTCTGATTCCTAGCGACCCTGTAGAGTACAGAGTAGAATTGCTCCTTAGAGGTCCCAAGACTGTAAATCCTTATGGTGCAGACAGCCCTATCTTTTTCACAATGAACGACAAAGACAGTTGGAACAGCTGACCTTGAGGTTAACAGTCCAATGCTTACCCTACACATTGTCATGGATTCCATTTCATTTTACTGGAATCCACAATCAATGCTCATAGAAGCAGCAGTCCAGTAACATATTGTATTAGGCAACTCTGTTGCAAAAGCCTTTTTCAAAGTGTTACTTTGAGCACTAAGGTACACAAGTCATGGTATTTTCTCCAGCATGCAAATGCTTGACAATGAATAAGGAAGACCAAAGAACCAGTGCCTTTTTAATTATGGAGTTGACAAAGAATATTGAATATATCATGGACTCCCAGAAATATTAACAAATCCGTCTTGGAAGAAGTACAGTCAGAATACTTGTTAGAAACAAGGATAGGGAGATTTTCTCTCTTGTACTTTGAACTTGTTATTAGGAGGGATGTCACTGGAAAAAAAAATATCATACTTGATAAAGTTGAGGGTCAGCAAAAAAAGAGGAAGACCCCAAACAAGCTTCCCTGCTCACACTCTGAAGTTTGTGTCAGCTGCACAGGGCTTGTTCCCACATGGCCTTTCACTGTGGGGACTGACACAGCAGCTGCTACAATGGGCTCAAACACAGCAACGATTAGAGGATGGCACAAGACAGACAGTGTTTAATTCTGTTGTACATAAATAGGGTTGTAATCAACTCAGCAGCACCTAGCAACAGCAACCAGAACATCAGTTGCAAATTTCACCTCAAGACAACAAAAGTAAACAAAGATTGAACTGTAGTTAATGTAATGCAAGCTGAACTATCTAGGGGAGAAGTACTGATCACTGCAATTCATTCTGAAGCTCACCAGCTGCTCCTCGGAAACCCTATACAGGGTTGCTATGGGTTGGAACCGACTTGACAGCGCTTAACAACAACAATGGATGGGGATAATGAGATGAATCAATGGAAAGATGTATAATGATAATGACAGTCTACTTGGCTGATACACAACCAGTCACTTCACAATTCTTTCAACATCGTTATATGTTTGAAATTTTTCATAATAAAATGTTTGGGTGGGAAAGCCCAAAATTGCCTTTAAATATCCCAATTTCCAATACAATCATTGCAGTAAGGTTATTTGAGAAAATGCCCATATTTTTAGAGAAGCACCGTGAAGTACAAAGAAGTTAAATGTCATGGAGGCTGGGATGAATGAATGAAGCAGATGTGGCAATATCTTGTTAATTGTGACTATAGGAGAGGGACATCTAGGGGTGCATCTGTTCTCTCTGCTGCTTTGCAGATTTACATTTTTTTATGATTAAAGGGAATATGAAAACAAACTCCTGAGAGGAAGGGCCTACAAGAAACGAGAGTGCAACTGCTTAAGAAACAAGCATGTATCTGCTTAAGCAAAAGTTCCCTTGAGGGGAATGCAGTTTTCGTCCAACCACCTGGGACAAAACAGGATCTTGATTTAAGCTGATGATAAGTGCAGAGCCAACATCCAGGGTCAGCTTCCCTGCTCACACTCTGAAGTTTGTGTCAGCTGCACAGGGCTTGTTCCCACATGGCCTTTCACTGTCCTGTAGCCAAAAAGCAGCAAACACACACACTTGACTGGAATCCTGCTCTTTTCTCAAGAAATCTGAGACCCTGTGAATTTCCAATGAAGCCCACAACTGTGCTACACAAATCTTCCCCAGGCTCCCTTCCAGGCATTGCAAAAATCAAAACTAAAATAAGCCTCTTTAATCCCTGTCTTAAAACAACTAAGAGCCCTTGATCTATCATCTCACCCCCACCCAGATTGGATTGTTCACAGTGTCACAGCATCTATCCCAGAAGATTAAAACTGATGGTCACCCAGACTAGACAACAAACCTCCTTGAGGGAAGGAGGTGACTGTCTTGCTGTTAGATAACCAGACAAGCACAGTGCCCGGAATATGTACACACTTAAAATATTTTTGGATGGAGAGGTGGATGAATGCACAGACACAGACAGATTCGCCTAATGTCACAGAACAATCACTGGTAAATCCAGGACTAATGTCTATTTTGATAATTCCAAAAGGGGTGCCCTTTTCATCATAACAAATTCCCTTCTGAGAAAAAGTCAAAATGGGTCTCTGGGAATGAGAGAAACACATAGGGCTGGAGATTATGTAACCTTGGATTTACTAAGCCTAAGAGTGAACAGAGTCCAGTAAGCATAGCTCTTACTTAGAAAACAGGGAAAGTAAACAGCTGGAAAAATGCCTCCATCTATAAAACCCCAGATGTTTGGCTTGATGCTTCAACATGTAAAATGTCTCATAGAAGTAATTAAGGTCAAAAGATAATAGTTCTGCCATATACCATGTTAATTTCCACAAGCCAGCTGACATCAACCATTCAACATACATTCATTTGTTTCTTAATTTCTCTCTCCACACCTGCCCTTCCCTCATTTTGCATAAATAATAGTGGAAGTGCTGTGTTTACTTGGCCCCTTTCAGGGATGTTAAGGGACTAGCTAGGATTACCATGAGATGTCATCTTAGAGGTCAGATTCCCCCCAAGAACTAGCTGATAAATGACTCATACGCTCCCCGTTTCAAGTTTGGGGAAAGAAATGGAAGTTATGTGTAAGTCTATGAACAGAAATACTGCTCATCAACTTTGGTGGTCACTGCCTCTGCTCCCTACACGAGCCTGCTTACATGCATATATGCCTGTATCCGACACAGCCCTAGATTTGGCTTTGAGTTTAAACTGGTGACATTTGGAGTGGAGCCAAAAAACCCAATGAGCAGGACTCCAGTCAAAGCTACATTTGTTTCTTCAAGCAGAGTGTCCCAAGGTCCTGGTGTCCTGTCTCTGGGTATTGTCGTGTTCTGGTTGGCCTGTATCCAGTTACTAAAATCTCCGCCTCATAGTGACCCTGTGCACAACAGAACAACATACTTTCCGGTGCTGCACCATCCTGACAATCGTTCCATTTGAGCCCATTATTGCTGCCACGGTGCCAATCCATCTCGTTGGGAGTCTTCCTCTTTTTTGCTGACCCCTCTACTTTACCACGCATGATGTCTTTCTCTGTCTACCATATTAAAAGGCCTGGGGACCTTTAAACAACAACAAAAGTTGCCAATGAGTCAGTTCTGACTCATGGCAAATCCATGAGTGTCCACATACAACTGTGCCCTATAGAGTTTTCAGTGGTTGATTTTTTCTGAATTAGACAGCCAGACCTTTCTTCCATGGTGCCTTTGGGTGGACTCAAACTTGCAGCCTTTCAATCAGGTAATATCCAAGGGTGTTAATAGTGGAAACACCCTGGGACTCTGGAAGCCTTCTGTGAATTACTCTTCTCTGCTTACCAGGCACGTTACAAGTGCTTATAGGTGCCTCCAAAGCCAGGTTCTAGGTGAAGCACCCTAGGACTCTGGAAGCCCTCAAGAGCCTGTGAATTATTCTTGTTTGTTTCCCAGGCACTTCTCAAGTGTTTAAAGATGCCTCCAAAGCTGATGCTGAGGTATCTTAGTCTCCATGTCACATCTTCAATGCCAAGGTCTATGTCAGTGTGGTGGATCCTTTCTCCCTCTAAACACAGCCCCATCTCGTGTTGTAGGCAATGGAGAGAAAATGGTCCCTCAACTTCCCTTACCTTGTCTGCCCTGGCCCTCTTCTTCAAGTCCACACCACCTCCTCCAAACTGTCTAGCCACAAAAAGGGGCATTTCTGCCCACTGCCCTTTTCACAGCGGCAAACGGCAGAGCAAGACTTTTGGGCAGAAAGATCTGGATCTAGTACCAGGAGTTGAGCCAATGCCTAATTTAAAAAAGTGAAAACTCACTCCCCTGCTCGTTAGCTACTGGCTTCACCATCAGAAACGAAATATTCCCCGGGCCCGGTTGCTGTTCAATTCAATTCTTGAAACCTTTGGAATTTCAACTGATAACCAAAATTTCAACAAGTGTTACTTCCTCCATCCAAAAACAGAAAGATTTTCCTAATGCTAATCTGTACTTTTTGTCTACCCGCTAGGGAACTTTTCAAAATTTGAGCCAAAACTCTTATAATGTTATTAAAGCAAAAATAATAATTTAAACAATAGTTTTAAGAAAATAACCTTATTGCACTAAATTTATTCCTTTGAGTCTCATAAATATTTTTAAACAAGCATTTCATTCTTAGGGACTGAAGTCACCGTTGTAAGACACTCCCCCCCTCAAAAGAAAAAAACAGGAGGCCAGACTCTGAGTTTAATTATTGCCACAGCTGAACAGCTGGAACAGAATTACTTCACCATGCTATGGCTATGTGCTGTGTGTTCACAATTCAATCTGCCAAGTGGTCTCTGGTTTCATTAATGATTTTACTCTATTTCTTCTCATATGTTTAGCCTCAAGGGACAATTTTTAAATCACCCCTTTTCCAAGTGTGCTTTCCACTATTCTCTCTCAAAGTTAAAGTCTAATAAAAGTGTGAAACCCACTCATTCAATAAAATATGGCATTCCAGAAACCAAACCTGTTGCCTTTGAGTCGATTTGGACTCACAGCGACATTACAGGACAGAGGAGAAATGCCCCATAGGGTTCCACGGCTGTAAATCTTAACAGATGCAGACTGCCACATCTGTCCCTGCAGAGCGCCTTGTGGGCTCAAACCATCAACCTTCCAGGAAGCAGTTAAGCACTTCTCTACTGTACCACCAGGGCCCCTAAGTGAGGCATTCTAAAACGCCTTATGTTGATTATCCAATAACCATTATCAGAAAATCTAGGTTTGCTTTGGCACTTGAGGAACACACAATGATTTCTGGTATAAAAA
>NW_006408583.1:7620150-7662546 GCF_000296735.1 Chrysochloris asiatica | reverse complement strand
TTGTGGCAGGTAATTGCATTGGAAATTTTAACACCAAGTTCTCGAGTAGCCAGCTGGTTGCTGAGTTCCTCAGCCTTCTCAATATTCCACTCTCCCAGAACCTGGACCATGCTCTTTTCAAGAACTGACTTGTCAATTTTTTTCTTTTTCACAGGGGGGTCAAACCTATCATCAGCTCCAAAATAATGAGCATGCTTCCACTGGGCTTCATTTGAGGCTTGTTTTCTCTGAGCTACCTTGTTACTCTTCACCTTTCCTGAAGAGTCTTCCTCTTTACTTTTTTTTTTTTTCTTAATGTTTTATTGTGAATTATGCAATAGTTTACATGGGTTTTTTTTTTTTTTTTTTTGGTTCATACGTTTCAGAACTTGTTAAGCCCCTTTGGCTTTTGAAGAATGTGGAGTATTTAAAGAGCATTTCTTACTGGACCTCCCAGACACTGGCAACGTCTGGGGGACTGAGGAGGTGTTAGAAGAGAACAAACATATATATGCCCACTGTTGGTGTTAATTCCTTTCGTAATTTCTGAACAAAAATATAAGACCCAAAAAAAATTAATTTTCTTCTTTTTCTCAATTCAGATCACTGAAGAAACAAATGTTATACATTTCTATTGTTGTTGGTAAGAGCTGTAGAGTCAGTTCCAACTCACAGCAGTCCTGTGTAGGGTTTCCAAGGAGCAGTTTGTGAGTTTGAACCGTGAGTTTGACCTTGTGATTCAAACCAACCTTGCAGTCCAGTGCTTTATCCCACAGAGCCACACATATTTCTATTAGACTGGCTCAAAATTCTTATCTGTGGGGTCCTTTGCCTTTTGAGTCTGTTGAAGACTTTCTGATCTAAGAATGAGTATTGTGAACATTAATATAAAAGAGTTAAGAATGGTATTGATACATAGTCAGCTAATGTTAAATGCCATTGAGTCCGTTCCAACCCACAGAGATTCCAAGGAGCAGCTGGTGAACTTGAACTGCCAAACTTGTGGTTCAAACCAACTTTGCAGTCCAGTGTAATCCTGATGTGGTGTTGTAGGATAAGCACTGGACTGTTAACCACAAGTTTGGTGATTCAAACCTACCAGACGCTCCTCAGAAACGATATACTGGATGGCTAAGAGTCAGGACCGAATAGGTGGCACTTAACAACACCGACATTCCTATTATTGGAGTCCTGGTGTGGCACTGGAGGATAAACACTGAACTGCTAAACACAAGATCAACAGTTCAAACCCACGAGCTGCTCCTTGGAAACCATATACTGGGTCACAATGAGTTGGAACCCACTCAATGGCACTTAACAATAACAGCATTCCTGTTATTAGAGCTCCTAGGTGGTACAAATGGTTACTATGCTTGGTTGCTGTAAGTAAAGTTTAGAGGTTCAAGTCCAGCCATCTACATCTAAAAAATCAGTCATTAAAAATGATATGGAAAAAAAATTATACGGAGCACAGTTCTATTCCAATATACATGAGGTCACCAAGAGTTAGAATCAATTCAGTGGCAAATGGTATGAATTTATTCCTATTGTATTTGAAATTATTGAATAATCTATTGGTGTACAAATTTTATACATTTATAGGAGAAGCCCTGGATTGTTAACCACAAAATCAGGGGTTCAAACTGACCAGTCACTCATTGAAAACCCCATACAGGGTGCTGTAAGTCAGAACCAACTCGACAGCACTTAACAACACTAAGTAAGTGCTGATAAAGAATACTGAAGATATCATGGCCTACCAGAAGACCAAACAAATTTGTCTTGGAAGAAATACGACCAGAATGTTCCTTAGAATAAAGGACGATAAGACTTCATGTCTCGAACTTTGGACATGTTATCACAAAGGACCAGACCCTGGAGAATGACATCATGCTTAGTAAAGTGGAGGGTCAACGAAAAAGAGGAAAGACCTCTAACTAGATGGATTGACACAGTGGCAGCAACAATGGGCTCAAACATAATGTTAAAACAAATATAAGGTGAAGCAGGCCTGGCCAGCGTTTCGTTCTGTTGTACATAGGGTAGCTATGAGTCAGAACAGACCAGACAGCACCTACGGACAAGGAAAGCGTACCCTCAGCATCATTTCAGGCTCCGGGGAGGCTCAGAAATCCTACTTGGAAATCCTATTCTACAACTTGATCACTGAGAATGGGCTTATGGGGACTTTCTCATGGGCTGAACTAGTTCTCTGGCAGGTTTTTCAACCCCTAGGCTCCTTGTAATGTTCTATGGAATATTCTAGACGTAGTTCTTCAAGGACAGATTGTTTGTTCTTCTGTCAGTCTATCATCATCATCAAGTGCCGTTGACCCAATTCTGACTCATAGTGACCCTTTATAGCATTTCCATGGAGCTGCTGGTGGGTTTGAACCACTGATCCTGTGGTTAGTAGTCCAGTGTTTATCCTACAGCACCACGCTAAGGTACTTTTCAATATTCTTTGCCAACATTTTCCTTGTTGTTATGAAGTGCCATCAAGTCAGTTCCAACTCATAGCGATCCTGTATAAGGTTTCCAAGGAGTGCCTGGTGGGTTTGAATCACCAACTTGAGGTTAGCAATCCAGTGCTTATCTGCCAGCACCACATCAGGACTTTCCTTGCTGATGTTGTTAAGTGCCAAGCAAATTGGTTCTGACTCAGAGAGATCCTGTATAGGGTTTCCAAAGAGCAGCTTATGTGTTTGTACTGCTGACCTTGTGGTTCGCAGTTCAGGGCTAGCCTACAGCACCACAGCAGAAGCTTCTACCAAATCCCATCTCTTTCTTCATACTGTCTCTATTGTTCTTCCTGTACCCCACCTCTACTTCTGTGCACCTGGTGCAAAAGCCTTAAGTCATTCAGGATCTCTAATGCAGTGACCACTCCTAATGCAGAAAGCAGTAGGGAGAGCATGGCCCAATCTATTGACAGAAGACAGTCAGTGGCCCAGCTACTCAGGAATCCCATTCTATAACCTGACAAAGGAAAAGTAAAAATTACTCCCCACAATTCCTCTCACTGACTGGAGTCAGATCATAAGGCCAGCCCCAGTGACAAAGGAAACTGCTAAATCAAGGATCTGGACTCTTCATTCACCACAGGAATAAAAATGAGGCTTAGAGAATAGTTTGAGTAACCACTCAAGAAAATCTGCCCTCAAATTGATTCAACATAAGATTGTTTAGTATTTATGAATTTATGACGAAAAATGTAAACCTCAAGTTGCAATATTAAAGAGCTTTTACAGGCAAAATAGTAAATGGTACAAGAAACATCAAAAGAAGATAGAAGGAATACACTGAATCACTCTACCAAAAACAGGTGGTCAATGTTCAACCATGTCAAGAGGTAGCATATGATCAAAGCCCAATGGCAATTAAGGAAAAAGCCTAAGTTGACCTGAAGGTACTGGCAAAAAAACCAAGACTCAGTAATTGACAGATACCGGAGATGTTACAACAAATAAATTCAACCCTGGAAGCACTCCATCTTCCCAAATAAATTTGGAAGACAGTTAGTTGGCCAAACAATTGGAAGAGATCCATATTTACACTCATTCTGATCCACTAGAATGTGTAAAGTATCAATATCATTAATATCTAAAATAAATACAATTTTGCTATGATCATTCAAAAATAGTTGCAGTTCCTGTATTTCCTCAGGGAACTTCCAGAAATTCAAATCAGATTCAGAAGAGGCTATGGAATGAAGGATATCATTACTGATATCAGATGTACCTTGGCTGAAAGCAAAGAATTCCAGCAAGATGTTTGCCTTCATTTTATTGACTATGCAAAGGCATTCATTGGTATGGATCAACACATATTATAAATAACATTGCAAATAATGAGATTCCCAGAACAATTAATTGTGTTCATGAGAAACCTATACATAGACCAAAAGACAGTTATTCAAACAGAATAAGGGGTTACTGTATGGTTTAAAATCAGGAAAGCTGTGTGCCAGAAAATCCTTTTAGCAGATCTTATTCTATCTGTATGCAGAATCAATAATCCAAGAAGCTGAATTATATGAAAAATACTTCCTCAAGATTGGAGGAAGACTCTTTAGCAACCTGTGATATGCAGATGACACAACGCTGCTTGCTAAAACCAGAGAAAACTTGAAGCACTTACTGATGAAGATCAAAGTCTATAGCCATCAGCATGAATTACAACTCAAATAAAGAAAACAAAATTCCTCACAACTGGACCATTAAATATTATGGTAAACAGAGAAAAGACTGAAGTTACTGAAGATTTCATTTTACTTGGCTCCACAATCAACAACAATCATGGAAGCAGCCGTCAAAAAATCAAGTAACTTTGTATTAGGCAAATCTTTTACAAAAGATCTCTTTAAGATATTTAGAAACAAAATGTCACTTTGTGTACTAAGGTGCACCCGACCTAAGCCAGGGTATTTTCAAATTCCTTGTGTGTGTGAAAGCTGGACGATGAATAACAAAGAACAAAGAAGAATTGATACCTTTGAAGTACAGTATTGGCAAAGAATAGCGAATATACCAAATACTGCTAAAAGAGCAAACAAATCTGTCTTGGAAGAAATAAAGGCAAAATGCTCCTTAGAAACCAGGATTGTGAGACTTCATTTCACAGATTTGGGACACATTATAAGGGGAACTAGTCTCTGGAGAAGGACTTCATGCTTGGGAACGTAGAGTATTGGGAAAAAGAGGACGACCCTCAATGAGATGGAGTGACAGAGTGGCTACAACAATGGGATCCAACAGGACAACAATTGTTAGGGTGGTCTAACACTGGGCGGGGTGTTGTTTGGGCGTACATAAGGTCATGGTTATAAATCGGAACTAACTAGAAAGCAAGTAACAACAACAATATATTATCACCGTGGTACAGTTAATTACCATGGTAAGGATTGTTGTGGTTAGGTGCCATCAAGTCGGTACCGACTCATAGTGACCTTATGCACAGCAGAATGAACCACTGCCCAATCCTGGGCCAAACTCACCACTGTTGCCACGCTTGAGTCCATTGATGCTGTCACTTGGCCAATCTATCTTGTTGGGGGTCTTCCTCTTTTTGGTAAGGATTAATGAAAACTAAAATAGGATGATAACTGGCTTTAAGACTCTATAAAGCTAATTATGTTTATTTACAGTTGCTGCTGCTGTTGCTGTTACTGCCATTCAGACAATCCCAACCCATAATGACCCTGTACAGGGTTTCTGAGAAGTGGCTAGTGGACACCGACCCTGTGGTTAAACTGATTTTGTGGTCTAGCGTATTATCCTACAGTGCCACACCAGAACTCCTACCTACAGTTAGCTGCACACTATTAAAGTATGGTACTGCAGAATCAGCACTGGACTGTGAACTACAAGGTCAGCAGTTCAAACACACCAGCTGCTTGTCAGAAATCCTATACAGGGTCACTATGACTTAAAACTGACTCAACAGCACTTAACAATAACAAAGCACTATCACTTTTACACTAACATTAAACACAGTTGTCATAAAGTTGCATATCCTGATAGATGTCAAGGAATATTGCAAGTCTATTGTCATTTCAGAAAACACAGGTGAACAGGAACGATTTATTCTAGAACACTGCCTTATATTAACTCTAACACTTACACTGAGGGAAAACATTCAAGCCTCGACATGCAATACTGAAGGATACTTTGAGTAAAATATTGAATGATGCAGAAGGCATCAAAAGAAGATAGAAGGAAATGCATAGAGTCACTGTGCCATCAATAAATGGTAGCTATTCAACCATTTCAAGAGGTAGCATATGATCAAGAACCAACGATACTGAAGAAAAAAGTTCAAGGTGCACTGAAGGCATTGGCAAAGAACAAGGCAAGGCTCTGGGAACTGATGGAATATAAATTAAAATCTCTCAACAAACTGATCCAGTGCTGGAGGCACTCACTCATCTATGCCAAGAAATTTGGAAACGAGCTTCCTGAACAACTGATTGGAAGATATCCATATTTGTGCCCATTCCAAAGAGAAGTAACCCAAAGGAATGTGGAAATCATCAGACAATATCATTACTATCACATGCAAGTAAATTTTGCTAAAGGTAATTCAAAAATGGCTACATTGACAGGAAACTGCCAGAGGTTCAAGCCGGATTCAGACTAGAATATGGAAAAAGGAATATCATTGTTGACATCAAATAGCTCTTGACTGAGAGCAGAGAATACCAGAAAGATGTTTACCTGTACTTTATTGACTATGTAAAGACTTTCAACTGTGTGAATTATGACAAGCTATGGATATTCCAGAAGATTTAATTGTGCTCATGAGGAAACCTATACATAGACCAAGAGGCAGTCCTTCGAACCGAACAAGAAGACACTAAATGGTTTAAAATCAGGAAAGGTGTGTGCCAGGGCTGCATTCTTTCATCATTCATTCAGCTTCTTGAATTATTTGCTCAGCATACAGATTGCATAAGCATTTATTCAATCTGTATGCTGAGCAAATAATTCAAGAAGCTGAATTATATGAAGAACTTGCATCAGAATTGGAGGAAGACTCATTAACAAACTGCAATATGCAGATGATACACCCTTGCTTGCTGAAAGCGAAGAAAACTTAAAATATTCACTGATGAAGATCAAAGACCAGTCTTCAGTAAAGGCTATACCTCAAAGTAAAGTAATCAAAAATCCTCACTACTGGACCAGTAAATAACATCATGATAAATGAAGAAAAGATTGAAGTTGTCAAAGACTTCATTTTGCTTAGATCCACCATCAACACTCATGGAAGCAGTAGTCAGAAATCAAACAACATTCTGAATTAAGAAAATCTGCTGCACATGACCTCTTTAATGAGTTCAAGAGCAAAGATGTCAGTTCAAGGATTAAAGTGTGCCTGACCCAAGCCACAGTATTTTCAGTATTCTCATATGCTTGTGAAAGTTGGACAATGAATAAGGAAGATCTTAGAAGAATTGATGCATTTGAGCTATGGTGTTGGAGAAGAGTATTAAAGGTATCATGGATTGCCAGAAGAACAAAGCAAATCTATGATGGAATAAGTACAGCCACATTGTTCCTTAGTAGTCAAGATTGCCAGACTTGCCTCTCATACTTTGGACATATTATCAGGGGGGCCAGTCCCTGGAGAAGGACATCATGCTTGGTAAAGTGGAGTGACAAGAGAAAGAGACCTCCAACTAGATGGATTGGCACAGTGGCAGCAGTAATGGGCTCAAGCATAGCAGCAATTGTGAGGAGGGCACAGGACTGGACACTGTTTTGTTCTGTTGTACATAGGGTGGCTATGAGTCAGAACTGACTGGCCAGAACCTAACAACAACAACAACAGTGCATACACACACACACACAATGGATTAGGACTAGAAGTACTGGTATGATACATGGGTTTTTAATACATATACACCAATGTAGAAATAGTTACATTTCTATGTATTTCTCTTTCTTTGTGTGCATATATATATATGTACTTGTATGCACACATATACGTGTCTGTTAGTTCTAGACTAGAATCAACAATGGTGAGAAATCAGATCTTGATTTATAAACATTCCTGAATCAAGACTGTCTAAAGAAAAAGGTAATTTCAGGGCTGAGCCAATGGAAATACTAAATGATCCTGGAACATCTTTTTGTAGCAAATAGTTTTTTAAAAATGCTTACTAGATGATGGGTACAGGATCAGCTAGGAGAAGTTCAAATTGGGAACAACTTGAGCATGGAAACAAATAATGACAACAACATACTAAATCCACTTAATAGGGCCCGTGAGTCCATACTCATGGAAGAAAGGAAGGAAGGGAAGGAGGAAGGATGGATGGATGAATAGATGAGAAGGGAAAACTCTTCATTATGGTAGAATGCCAAGTAATGAATGTAGAAAAAATGAAAACACAATCATTGTTTGGCAACCATCATTGCGGTAGTGGATTCAGGTGGGAATTGTCCAGGGATGCTAAAGCTGATGGGTGAAGGTTTGAAGAAGAGAATAGTGGTATAATATCAGAATACCTCCACATAATAATGAAAAACAAAGAAAAAATCATGACTTTATAATGAAGAACCCTAGTAGACCCCAACCTGACTGAACAGTCAGTGATCACCAGTCATATGGTGGCCCAACATCATGTGCCATTTGATGTGATACACAAGAGCTCAACATCATTTCTGTGACTTTTTCTCAAAAGGTATTAATTAGCCTGAGTCTGATCATAAGGAAACACTGGACCAAAGTAGGTAAACAATTGACATAATGAAGGTCTATCAAGGACATGAGACACAGAAAAGTCTGAGAACATTTTCAAATAAAGAAAAAGACATGATAAATTCACCACAGGTTCCTACGTAGGATCCTGGACCAGAGAGGAAAAAGACATTGTTGGGACAATTGCCTATATCTAACAGGGCCTATAGATTGGATGGTAAGTAGTATTGTTTATCAATACCTGTTCTCCTGAGTGGGATAGAAATGAGTGATAGATAGTGCAAGCGAAGAGGGTCCTAGTCAATGCTTGAAGGATCATTAATTCAAGAAAACATGTGTTGAGCATGCTCACACACACATGGAGAGAGAGAGAAGTTACAAAAAACACAAAGGATTAGCACAATTGGACAATGTGGGTGAGATGAAAGGGATATAGAATTTCTTGTATTGCTTTTTTTTTACAACTCCATAGGTTTGAAACTTTGGGGATTTTTTTAGAAAGCATGTGAGATAATGTGGAGTCCTGATGTGGCGCTGTAGGAGCAAAGCAGGAATATGAGGTCAGTTTGCACCACAAGGTTGGTGGTTCAAACTCACCAGCTGCTACTCGGAAATCCTATACTGGGTCACTATGAGTTGGAACCGACTCGACAGCACTTAACAACAATGGTATATAATGTGGATTTGGAATCACACTAAACTGATTTTAAACTTGAACTCAGTCTTAACTCACATGCTCTATAATATTAAGGAAACAATTCCAGTCTCGGATGAATTAAAACCAAAAATGCAAAATTTATACTGTATTATCACAGAGTTGTTGAAAAGATAAACTAGATAGCCAATAATAATAGTTACCATTTACTGAGGATTTACTACTATGTGCTAACAAACCACTCAACAACCTGGCATTGTAACTATTATGATTCTGTATTTGCAGAGGAATGGTCCAAGACTCAGATAAATAATATATCCTCACAGCTAGTAAGATTTGTTGCTATGGTTAGGCATCCCTGAGTCAGTTCTGATTCGTTGTGACCACATGAACAAATACTGCCAGGTCCTGTGGCATCTTCAAAATCACTGTTATGTTTTAACCCATTGTTGCAGCCACCGTGTCAATGCATTGAGGGTCTCCCTCTTTTGCACTGATCTTCTACTTCAAGTATGATGTGCTTTTTGCCAGGGACTTGTCCCTCCCATAACATGTTCAAGGTAAGCCAGACAAAGTCTTCCCATTCTCTCTTCTAAGGAACATTCTGGCTGTACCACTTCCATGAAAAATTTGTTTGTTCTTCTGGCAGCTGATATATTCAATAGTAGTAAGAATATAATTTAATTTAATGCAATTCAAAGCATCAGCTTAAAAACCCATTCTCTGTTCCATGGGGCTTCCCTGATAAGCAGTATTTCTCAGTGTGCTTAGACACTAAAGGAGTTCACCAAGTAGTCTGACCTGATCTGGAGATGCCTGAGTACATGATTATAATACACTCATGGTGTTCTGCATGTACAAAATGCACCGAAAGACTGTGTGGATGTGGCTGAGGGGTAAAGGGGAAGGAGGTGTCAAACGCAGTGGTACTTGAGTAAGATGTAGAAGGCTAAGGAGACAATGGAGAAACACAAGGCAAGGAATTTAGGCTGAAAGTGGGCAGATGCAAAGGTATGTAGATGGGCCAGCATTGGTACTGGAGAGCAGGGAGTGAAAGGAAAGATGCAGACTGGGAGTGGTAAATAATCCAAGACAGATAGCCAGAAACTGCATCAGGAAGAATCAAATATGTACCATGCTTAGAAGTCCACATTCTGTCCTCAGGGCTCAGGATGGTGTGACATACCACTCCTCCCTCTCCCCATACAGGGCACACATTACTCATCACTGGTCTTTATTAACCCCACCCCTCAGACAGCCACTACCAATCAACTGGAACTAGCACTTGAGATGGAACCATCTGTGGTTCATCTTGTATAGGGAGTCTGAGAGGGTTATTAACAGGTGGGTGGTATACAGAGCTAGACCACGACAGTCATGTGGACTGATGAGAAAGAGTTCAAGCAGAGTTAGGAGGCCATTTTAAGAGTCCTGTGCATTGTAAAAATGAAAATTGCACACCAAAATGAAGTCAGAATTGGGTCAATTCCTAAATTTATCTGAATTTTTGTCAGAGAGCATCTCATGGTGGAGGGAGCATCGAAAGCACTCTTTGACCAATAGAAATCAGGGCCCCAGCCAAATTCATGCAGAGGGGCCAGCTGGAATGAAGCAAACAGACCAAGAGAGAGGTGAATGAGTTTGGCAGACCTTGAGATTCCAGGCAAACACAGCTGCAAACTGACCACACCGATTCCCTGCCACGTGTAGTTGTTCATTGAGAGATGATTATCAAAGGACAATTAGTCACCGTTGCTGTATCTTAGGAAAAGACATATGGTGCATACTTAAGGAAATGCAGAGATGTAGTCCCAGGTATGCACACAGGCAAAGGGCACAATTAAGAAGACTTCTAAACCAGGATATGAATAAGAAACTGGTTTCTTGTATTTGAGGGCCAGTTGAATACTGGGTATAGCAGAAAAAGTATCAGCCAGAGCTGGCCTCAGTTTACACTAGTGAAAAATGAGAGGGCTGAAGATGACTCTGAACGCTCCTCTCAAAATAAAGCAACACGTGCGGGCAAGTCTTGCATGAGCACAGGGACAGCATGCTGAATCCGTGTGCGGGTCGGTGAGGCTAGCAGCTCACTTCATATCCAGAAACTTGCTAATAAGATTGAGAAAACTGAAAACACATTGTAAGTGAAGGCCTGGGGAGCTTACACCATTCTGCTGTAAGATGCTGACTGTTTTTGAAATAAAACTTTAAAATGTGCCATAAAAAGCAACTATCCCTCTGGGAAAAGAAAGGCCTAAAGTGTCTTTGATTGAAACTATGGGAAAGCCTTTCATCTGCACTCTTTACGGGGTTAATTGTAACTCTCCCCCAAGCTCACCAACCCTTTTCTGAATCTTGTGGTTGTAATCTTACACAGCGTGATAACCCTTTGTTTTTCATCATGCACATTCCACAATGTTAAAACTTATGGCTCTGACAGCAGTCAAATGAGTGAAAGCTGATAAGAGGAGGGCCTGGGTTTGCATGCACTGGTAAGCACAGCATACACGCGCGCGCATATCACAGAAGCACGCGCACACACACGGAAGCACATACTCACAGAGGCTACTGAGTTCTAACTGTATCAGTTAAAGTCCTTTATCTTTTAGACTTCTGTTTTTTTAAGGCATCTAGCTTCAGCAGAAAGGGTATCACAACCCTAAACAAATCTATAGCACTGCACTTGGGAACGCCTCAATAGATAATAGCTATTATCAACATCCTTGTAACCTTCTCATTCATTATTGATGAACGATTACAACTCTGTTGACGATTTAGCAGTCACTGAAATCCATTTATTTTCTCCAGCAAGGTCATCTTCATGGAATACAGAACTACTGAACCAACGCTATGGAATGCCGCTGTGGCCTCCTTCTTTCACAAGCGGACATGAGATGTCACCATAAATAGGAATCCTGGTGTGGTGCTGTAGGATGTAACAAGCCCTGGACTGCTAAGCGACAGCACTTCAAACTCACCAGACACTCCTCAGAAACCTTCCACCAGGTTGCTGAGTTAGAATCGACTCAATGGCATTTAACAAAATAAACAGAAGCCTATACCATGTTTTTCACAATTCATTTTTATACAATACCTCCACTGAAAACTGTGGTTCTACTCCCCACCACCACCACCACCCCAGATGCTAACAGGAATTAATCTTCTATGTGGCACTGTAGGAAAAACACTGGACTCCTAACCACAAGGCTGGCAGTTGAAACCCACCAGTCGCTCCTCAGAAACCCTACACAGGGACGCTATGAGTCAGCACGCTAACTTAACATTTTATCGGCTCAATGAAAGGCTCACTGATAATCATTACTGTTGTTATGTGCTGTTGAGTCGGTTCTAACTCATAGCGCCCTGTATGGAATTTCCGAAGCTTTGTATCTTTGCCGAAGCAGAAAGTCTCTTTCTCCCATGGAGCAGCTGGTGAGCTGAAACCACCAAACCTATGGTTTGCAGCCCAATGCTTATTGTATGGAGCCACTGCAGTCCCCTAATAATCATTCTGATTATATCATTTGTTGATGAATTATATAATTTATGGATCTTTTACCAAATGCCAGGCCTGGTGCTAACAATGTTCCTTTTGCCTTTAACTTGCCTTCCTCTACAGCCCCATGCTATTATTCCCATCTACATATGAGATGTTGTTGTTTGTTGTTAAGTGCCGTCGAGTTGATTCCAACCCAAAGCGACCCTGTATTGAGTTTCCAAGGAGCATCTGGTGAGCTTGAACCACCAACCTTGCGATTCAAATGACTTTGCAGTCTGACGCATTAACCCACAGTGCCACACCAGCCTTTAATAGATTGTTATCCAAGATCACTCATTCATTTGAGGAAGTCCACAGGTGGTAAGGGGTGGGAGGAAGTCTCTGGGTAATGAAAACTGTTAAAACTCTAAGCTAACAGAAAGGTTGGTGGTTAAAGTTCAACCAGAGTTACCTCAGAAGAAAGGCCTGGTAATCTACTTTCCAAAAAATTAACCATTCATAAAAAGCCTGTGGAATATAGTTGTACTCTGATACACAGGGGATCACCCTGATTCAGTATCAACTTGGCAACTACAGGGAGAAGGGAACACAAGTGTGTACGCTGTGAGTCTGACTCCAATATCCATGCTTATGTTTTTCTACTAGATTTGAGTTATTCAAGAAAGGGTTCTGAACTTGGGATCCTTAAACGAACTCCAGGGAACTCATGAGGCCTCTGGAATTCTAAAATGTTCCATTTGCAGACATTTTCCTGGAGAAAGCCTGACATTTTTATCATAGTTTCAAAGGACTCCAAGACTTGGCGGGAAAAAAAAGTGAAGACTGATCGTCCCATTCCGATGGGACTGTATCTCTAAACATCCTTATCTTCAGCATAGCCTCTCCCTAGCATTGTCTCCAGGACCCCAAAATAAGCTTGGTCCAGCGTTGGGACTCAACTACAGTTATCTAACTGACCAGTTCTTTCCTCTAACTCTGTGTCTTGCTCCTCCTCCACCCCACCCCCAGCCCCTGACCAGTGAGGCATTTTTGTAAAGCTGTTTTTAAGGCAGCCATGTGTGAGCGTTCATTAGCAGAGTCGAGAGCGCAGCCCTTCCCGCTGCTACCTTGCACTGCCCCACACACTATAAAAGAGCAAAACAGGGCCGTGTCCTGCCTTCTCACCCCAGAAAAGCAGACAGCTGCTGCTTCTGGACCAACAAGCTCACCTGCTGGGGTGCAGATGCCCAAAAGAGCAGAGCACAGGACACCTGGCCCTTCCTGCCTGAGCGCCAGCTCCATTTTCAGGGTCGCCTGTCAAGCAGTCCTCTGCTTTATAAACAATCTCACATTTTAATAAAAGTCATTGTGCAAGGTGAGCCTTTGAAATACAGACATTTGCTTTTCCATGTGCAGGTGCCCCCTTTGCTAAGGGAACCCTATGTAATGGTTATGAAGCTGTTGTTGTTAAGTAAATGCAGTTAACCTGAGTGTGGTTCCAATTCATAGAGACCCTGTATAGGATTTCTGATAAGCAGCTGGTGGATTTGAACTGTTGACCTTTTGGTTAGCAGTCCAGTGCCTATCTCACAGCACTATACTAGGACTCTGGCTATGAAAAGAAAAATCCACTATTGCCTTTCAGACATATCTACTGTGTGCCAGGCACTGTTCTAGACACTTCCAAAGATCACCCTGCAATTCACACAATAGCTTAAGCTGATGTCATCACTATTTTGCAGGTGGAGAATCTAAGGTCCTGTCAAAGATATAAAGATATGATTTGGCCCAGAGTCAAGAGCTGACCCCATGATCAACCAACACCAAAGCCTTCCCTCAGCTCTGTCTCTTCACGCATCCACTGTTGCATGGCTCTGAAGTTACTTTTTTTTTTAAGATACTTGAGGGACACAGAGGCATCACCCAGTGAAGGACCGGCACGCTCTGCTTTCCGTGATTGACAGGTAGTAACGGTGGCTGTGTGTGGGAACCGTTGCTTTTCTGAGTTGCTCTCTTCCAGGCACTGTCCAGTGGTCAGCATGGCCTGTGGAAATCAAAGATAACTTGCCCACCAGAAAAACATGAAGAAAACCCAGGAGATTAGCAAGAGAAAAAGAAAAGCGGATAGCTTGACTACCTCTCAGAGAAAGCAGAGGGACTCTGAAATTATGCAACATAAGCAGAAAGCAGCTAATGAGAAGAAGTCCATACAGACTACAGAAAAATGATGACTGGCGAATTTGGAAAACCTGTAGCGTAGTACTTACGAATCGGGCTTCTAACCTCAGGGTCAGCAGTTCGAAACTACCAGCTGGTTCCACTGGAGAAAGATGAGCCTTTTTGCTCCCGTGAAGATTTACAGCCTCAGAAACCCTGTACAAGGTTGCTATGAGTCAGAACCGACTCCACGGCACATAACAACAATAACAACTGCCAACTGGTGTGTCATAAGCCTAAGATCAAGATTTCGTAGAATTAACAATCATTACATATGTCACAACTTATCCTTATAAAATGGTCTAAAATATTTTAAGCCTTACCATTTAACTGACAAAGGAGATCTGGTAGTATAGTGGTTACAAGTCAGGCTGCCAACCTCAAGGTCAGCAGTTCAAAACTACCAGCGGTTCCATAGGAGAAGGATGAGACATTCTGCTCCCGTGAAGATTTACAGCTTCGGAAACCCTGTACAGGGTCGCTATGAGTCGGAATCGACACCATGGTACTTAACACCATTTAAGCTGACATAGCGTGATGTTTTAGAGCCATCCTTGGAAAAATAAAACACCAACAATGCATGTTTAAAAAAAAAAAGATACTTGAGTTGGTAAGTAGAAAACACTTAACCAGCGCCTTAGTATCTTACACAGTGCAAAGGAATCTTGGGCCACTGCCCTCTTACTAAGATAGCATGGCATGGATATCTTAACTTTTCAATATTCACAAATGAAGGCAAAACTAATTAATATAGTTCTCAAATCTACTCTATATGTCATTACATTAAAAGCAATCTTTAAACACTTATTCAATTCTCTTCAACAAATACAGGTCCACGGCACTTGGCTAGACCATACAGAGACCCCCCCAAAAGAATAAGATGATCTTGATCCCCATAGAATTCCCAATCGATCGAGAAAATAAGAATGTGATACAAATTGCTTAACACAGTGCTGACACAAGAATTGTGACACATGCTAACAGACCTCCAAACTCAAACCCGCAGCCATTAGGTCAATCCTCACTCATTGCAACCCTGAGAAGGTTCCCGAGACTATAAACCTTTTTAGGAGCAGACAGCCTCATCTTTCTCCTGTGGAGTGGCTAGGGGGCATAAAATACTGACCTGACGGTTAGAAGTCCAGTGCCTGACCCTGAGCAGCACCAGGGCTCCTTATTAGACTGCAGACGAAGCAGATAAGAACACTTATTTTCCTATGAGGAGGGAAGAAAGGTGGCAAAAATCTTCAATGCTGCTTTAGTAGAAACACCACAAGTGGATGATTGTAACAGACAGAAATGTATTCTCTTCCAGGTTTAGGAGGCTAGTCCAAAGTCATAGTGCTGGGTCTAGGGGAAAGCATTCTCTATCTGCTCTGGGGAACGCCCTTGTTCCCTTTCAGCATCTGTAGGCCTAGCACTCCTTGGAGAGCTCCATGTGTCTTGGCAACAATCTTGTCCTGGATCTAGGAGCTTCACAGTGCCGGGTCCCCAGTCAACAGGAGGTACTCCATGCCCAGCTCTTCTTTATTGGTGGTAGTAGGTCCCTCTGATCTCTGCTCCATTCTCCTTCCTTTCATCTCATGGAAATTGCAGGCCGCATCCCAGGAAATGTGGGCTTATAATGAATCAGGGTTGTGATGGGATTGTTTCAGGGTGTTATTGGTTGATCACACCCAATCACATCACTAGGGATCAGCAGACAACTGCCAAACGACTGGAAATCATGGCACAGCCAAGCACACGCACACATTCTGGGGGACACCACAATTCAATCCATGACCAGAGGTATGTGACAAATTCAGACTTGAGGAGAAATCATTCCAGCTATGAACGGGCATGGATGGGATGAATGGACCAAGGTGAAGGGGAGTGTTCTGAAGCACAGAGAAAGATCTAAGCAATAGCTCAAGAAGAGAAGCCACAGGGTACTTGATAAGATCGTTGTATAGCCCTCCTCTGGCTCTAACCCCTGGCCTGCGTACATGTGTGAGGCTGGGAATTATACTAGGAAGGGCCCCAGTGAAGGTTCTAGAATGAGAGAGTAGTCTCTGATCCACTCTATTGATCTTCTCCAGGAAGATTAATCAGGCAACAGTCTATGGACTAAAGGGAAGGAATCTAGAAGTGGGAAGACCAACGAAAGCCATCTGGTTCCAAGAAGAAGGCCTAAACCAGGGCTGGGGAAAGGACAGAGAGTTAACAATTCAAGAGAGATTTCACCAGATTCAGCAATGGAAATCAGTGACAGCTGAACAGTGTCATTAACATAATTGATGTCACAGAATTGTCTACATGAAAAGCATTAAATTGGCAACTGGTGTTTTTTAGCTGGGACTCGATACTAAGCTATATCTGGGGAAAGAAACTGTAAGCCCAGTGGCACTACTGTCAAAAATGGGGTCCTTAGAAATAGAGCTTGTTTGAGAAAGAAAAGATTTCAGGTCTGGTCATTCTGGTTCACTTATGAATTTACGCGGTAGGATTAACGAATATAAGAATAATTTTTAAAGTTTGATTTAGGGGGAAGCCTAAATGAAACTGGGTTATTTTGGAGTCATTTTCATCCTGTGAGGTTACTGAGCTAATTCACAAAGCTGTGTCTCTGGCCCCTTTTGGTTTAAACTTCTCAGAATCAACAGTGGGATTGAAGTTCTGGTTTCTGCATACTTAACCAAAGTACAGTGGGAGGTAGAAAATCGCTGTGGTGGATCCAATTTGGAATCTAGTTACAAGGAAGCTTCAGGAGATGAAGAAGTCAAATTTAGAAGCACATTGAACCTCCAGACCCACCAAAATGGGCATGATGGTCACTAAACTTGCAGCCCATAGGAAGGTCTGGCTAGGAGGGGGTCTTGCCTTGACAGACAGGAGCCAAGTACATGTACTGCACTAGAGCTAAAGAAAAGTTTCACTGCCAGGCCAAATTATGCCTGCCTTCTGGGGTTTACCAGATGCACTAGCCCTCTTTAGTTTATTGGCAAGTTAAAAAGTTTTTAAAACCTGTATTTTCAATATTAAAAAGTATTCCTATATTTGTTTTGTGGGAGGAGGTGCATATAATTTTTGTGGTTGTTCCAAAAGCAATACTTTGGGTAATAAAGAATGATATAAAGAAGACTCCAAAAAAATTTTTTTACCTCATTGAGTCACCATTTCATATATTACCTCCTAACCTTTCCACCTGCATTTTAACAGAAGTTGGGAATTTTTCACCTTTAAAATGTGACCATCCTGATGGAGCATTATCTAAGAAGTAAGGAATCAATTGGCTCAGGAACTTGTGAAATTTGAATCTGACCAGCACTTAGCCCCAAAGCACCTGACAGCAAAGGCAGGTGTAAAGCGTTAAACCAACTTCAAAGTCTTCCTTCAGAATCTCTTGAAATGGATATGAAGACACTGTCAAGCGATGGCTTTAACAGAAATCCTTTTCCTGCAAGCTTCTAGGTTACTTCTTTGTGACTGTGATAATTAAATAGGACTCCTGGTGTGGAGTTGTAGGAGCAGCACTGGATTGTGAGCCCACAAAGTCGGCAGTTCATATCCACCAGTTGCTCTTCAGAAACCCTATACAGGGTTAATATGAGTCAGAACTAACTATACAGCACTTAACAACAACAACAATGGAAAGGAGTCCTGGTGTGGCACTGTAGAATAAGTACTCGACTACAAGGTCAGTTTAAACAGCAAGGTTGGTGGTTCAAACCCACCAGACGCTCCTCAGAAACCCTATGAAGGGTCACTATGAGTCAGAACCTACTCGCCAGCACTTTACAGCAATGGAAAGAAGGGCTGCCTAGAAAAAGGAGGATAAAGAGAGGAAGAGACAGCCATCTGTCAGATTGTCATACTGTAGAGACTTGCATGTTGCTGTGATACCGGAAGCTATGCCACAGGTATTTCAAATACCTGCAAGGTCTCTAATGGGACAGGTTCAGCAGAGCTTCCAAACTAAGACAGACTAGAAAGAATGGCCTATCAGTCTCCCAAAAACGATTATTGTTGTTAAGTGCTGTTGAGTTGGTTCTGACTCACGTTGTTGTTGTTAAGTAGCACTGAGCCAGTTCTGACTCACAGAGACCCTGTATAGGGTTTCTGAGGAGCACCTGGTAGGTTTGAACACCAGCCTTGCAGTTAGCAGTCCAATACTTATCCTACAATGTCATACCACGATGTCAATGAAAACCCTAGGGATCACACAGTATTGTCCAAGACGTTGACTCACTTAGTTTGAACCCAGCATCAGGAGGGACCAGCTACTGGAGAAGAGCATCGTGTTGGGTACAGCAGAGAGCCAGTAAAGACCAGGGAAACCCCTGGATGAGACGGATCGACACAGTGGCTGGAACAATGCCTCAAACATCAAAGGTCATAACGACTGCACAGGGCTGAGCATTTTCATTCTGTTGGACATGGGATAACCATGAGTGGCAGATAATTCAACAGCGATTAACAATAGTTTCATAACACCACTTTCACATCTGCATTATCTGATTTGAGTTCTATAAGAACCTTGAGAGGTAAACAGGGCTGATCCATAACAATCCAAATAGGTCTGGAAAGTGAGGCAAATAGCAAGTGACTCACATAAGATCATCTAGGCAAAGCCAAGACTACAGCTCGGAAGCCTTTCCTCCAAACTCTGGACCCTGAGCAGACTCCCTGGGTAAGGGGTAAGGCTACAGCTCCTCCCACAGCACACAGAGCCTGCTCCAGTCCGTGTGACACAGGGAATCTCTGCCACTTCACTCATCCAGACATGACAAAAATGCACCTTCAATTTCTGTGTGTCCGTGTATCTTGAAATATATTGTCAGGACTAATGCAAACAGAGTAATAACTTTAAAGGACCTGGTGTGTGCCTGGAATTCTAGAAGCGCTATCACACTTAGTCCTCACACATCCCCACAATAATTAGATCATGGACCCTATATGACAAGTTAGAAAAACAAAAGCAAAACCAAGAGGTGCAGCACCTTGCCCAAGGTGCTACCATAAGTACTGAAACCAGGATTCTAATTCAGCGCCCTGAAGACTTTTCCTCTATATTCTGCAGTATCCTTGAAACTGGTATTTCACTCCTGCAGACTGGGTAAGTTGGATCGTCCCAAGAGGAATAGGAAAACTCCATCCCAGTAGAGACTCCCTGCTCCTCAGACCTTCTCAGAGCCCACCAGGGATACCAGTACTCATGACAGCCCTCTTTCTGCTTCACCCCATGTTTTCAATGTGGTCAGGCACTGAAGACCCTAACTCACCAGGCAAAGCCTGCAGGGTAGGAATGCAGATCCCTCCCCTTCTGGCTCAGCTGAAACTGGCCACAGGCCACGATAGGAAGATGTCCAAGCAATGAACATACCAGTTCCTAGTTGCCATGGAGGTGGACCCTCACGTGTGTCAGAGTAGAAGTGCACTCCAGAGTTCCCAGTGGCTGATATTGGAAATAGGTCATCAGACTTTTATTCCAAGACACCTCTGGGTGGATGCAAACCTCCAACCTTTCCATTAGTAGTCAAGTGCAGTAACCATTCATACTACACCCAGAGATGACACAGTTGGCCCCACCCCACCCCATATATGGAATGTGTACACCCACAGACCTCCAGTCCAAGGCACCAAGTCACAGAAACATCACGGCCAAACAGAGCCTGATAGATTTAGATGTCACACGTCTTGGAATTCCACAGGAATTTTGACTAGGAAACAAACATGCCCTCATGTTGAGAGAAGGCTTCAGAGGGAGCCTGATTCTGGAGGCCATGGCAGGAGCTCTGGCACATCAGAACAGGCAGACAGTGTGCTGGAAAATTCTCTGCAAAAGCACACTGAAACACTCAAGATGGAAGGCCAAGGTAAGAGCCTCAACTGTTCTGACTTTCTGGCTGACTTTCAACAAAATCACCATGGCAGCTGGGGTGACCCTGAGTGCAGCCTTCCTTCTGGTGATTTTGTATAAAATCTCTATATACAAGAGAGACCATGAGCACAGAGACAGACAAATCAGTTACGTTGATTTTGTACTTTGAAGTCATTCCATTCTCCTAAAATAACTTATTGGACTTATAGATTAAGTCTTTCAATGAACTTCAATGGAAATATAAAATTAAAGAGTTATGGAGGTGGAGACCTGGTTGGCCCAGCACTGTGGCAAGACCTGGGGACTCTTGTGCCCAGAGTGTCAGTGACATAGCCACAAAGGACTAAAGTGAAGAGTGAAGTGTCCAGCTGATAAGAAGAGAGGGCATATGCACAAGAACACCTACACTTGCAGATAATATCCACTTGACCTGGCTTCAATGACTAGATGATCAGAGCTCAACTAGAAGAAGAAAGACGAGGAGGTGGGGGCGGGGGGGAGTTACGGAGCTGGACCTTAAGGGTCTCAGAGCCCAGTCTTCATAAAGCTCCACGGAGCACAGAACACTGAACACCTCAATCTGCAGAGAAAATCAGGGAGGGCTTCAAGGATGAGGTGGCATTAGTAGCTAGTGAAACAGGCCACATCAGAGAGGGCACTCTAGAAGAAAGAAAAAGAATAAAGGTACAGAATGTCATCAGTGTCGCTAAGTTATACATGTAGAAATTGTTAAACTGGTATTTATGTTCTGCTGCATACATTTTCAAGAACAGAAAAAAATTCATGAAAGAGGAGAGTAAAGACAGGTATGAGACAGCAAGATGATTGTTGTTGTTGTTGTTGTTAAGTGTCATCAAGTTGATTCTGACCCATAGCAACCCTGCATAGGGTTTCCGAGGAGCAACTGGTGAGCTTGAACCACCGACTCTGCAGTTCAAAAGGCTTTGCAGTCTGGGGCATTAACCCACAGCGCCACACCAGAACACACTTCCAAATGACAAGCAGTCCTGTAGCTGTGGAATATGAAAGCGGAGAGAAGCTGGACAAGAAGGCAGAGGTCAGATCTTGAAAGAACTTGTACAACACCCAAAGGAATTTTCCGTGTGCTGAAGATACTGGGGGACCATGGAAAAGCTCCAAGCCGGGAAGGTCTAAAAGGACCACCATCTTTAACAGATCACTCCGGCCACAGTGTGAAAAAGGGTTTGGAGAGAGCAGGGAGGGCGCCTGTTAGGAGGCTACTGCAATAGTCCAAGCGCCAGATTTATGGGATTAGGAACCAGGCAGAGATATCAGGAGTGGAGAGATGGGGTTGATAGGAGAGAGATGTGAGGCAGGATTGTCAGGAGTTGAAACATTCCAACACTCTTCCATAAGCACTGATATTAATGAACCAAGGCAGGCCTCTCTTGAGCAAGCATTTCCAATGGAAAACTGGATGTTGGAAACTCAATAACTTTACAAGCAAAGCAATCATTGCAGCTGGATTGTACACAGAAAGAGATTGTGCTGTTTTTCAGCTAAACCGAGCCATGGGCTTGGGTTGCAGAGCTTGCCGACTGCACCCTCGTGGCATGGCTGCCTCGGGACTTACAGTGGTGCAAGGGGACTTCTTGTTAAGAGAGGAGGTGACATTATTTGTAGGCACTACTCTCTGTCTCCCCTGCCCTCTCTGTTCCGGCAGCTGCATTCCAAAGCCTAATGAGAACAAGGTGCAACATGGTTTAACAATTTTGATACATTCCTTAGCAAAACATAATTTCTTTAAAAACACATAGACTGCTTTACAGTCACTCCACCAGGCAAGACACATGTCAGGGAGAAAGCATCAGAAATTTTGGCAGGTATGTCTAACATGTCAATAAATTAAACTCAGTTTATTTTCACAAAACCGAATGGTCAGACTAGCTCGTGGTTTCCTACCAAGAAGTAAGAATTACTCCCTAGAGCGAGTAATCAAAGTGCAATTAGACCAGTCCAGGAATTTTTTTAAACATACTATCCTTTCTTCACACATGATTGCTCCTTCGTTCTGCGCACACACAGATTCTTTACGCAAAGAAACCCGGAACACACTTTCCTAGGTTTAGGTCCTCCTGTGATAATATGCGGTCCTAAAATATGCGGTCCTAAAACAAAATTTTTTTTTTTTAAAGCAATTGGTGTAAGGTTAAGTCAAAATGTCCTTCACAATGTATCCATTCATTTGTTGTTTTAACTAATAATGGCATTTCTTGTTGACTTAGTCTTTCTCATATGCTGGCAAACAGAAAATCTATTTTCCTAATGACGGTGACAATTTTTCGCCCCTAGGCAAGAATTTATCACTCTGAGAAGGCTATTCCATTAAGGCCCTATTTGAGTAAAAATATGTATATATAGGGTCACCCTATATCTTCAAAATACAGCAACTGGTTAAATTTGAAACAAAACCCAGTGAACCCAACAATTGAGGGAGGTAGATATAATTTTAAATGCATCAGTCTGAAGGTGGGTGATGAATGATATCTGCCTCAGAAAACACCAGCGAAACTTAACCTAGGAGAAGGAGAGAAGGGTCACACTGTTCTGTGGTCTAAAGGAATGAAAATCACGTTCTTCAAAAACGAAGGCCCCACTATGTTTACAAAGAGTGTAGGGGTTTTTACCTGAGAATATCTTTGAGATTTTAAAAACATTCACTTGCAGGAAGTGAGGGAACAAGGCTGCCATCTACAGTTGTTCAGGTTACATACTGCACAAAGGTGACATGTGTAAGGGGACACCATCACTTCAGAGACATTGTCAATTTGTGTATTTATTTTGACAGCTTTCCAGGATACAGCAGTAAAGTGTATTGTTCTAATAAAATCAGTATGATATTTTTTCTGGCATATTGAAGCAAAATGCCTTGAGGAATGGATGCCTGTTTTTAATTTGCACAAAGACTTCATATGCGCTAGCAGTGGCCCTAACGGAGAAGTTCTGATTAATAAACAAAACACAATTTAAATGATTCTTTGAAATGAATTGCTACTTTGAATCCACTTTACAATCTAATGAACTTGAACAGATACCTTCCATAAGGATTTATTAAATAAACCAACAGCCACCACGGTGAATGTCTGGCATGGTCAGCTCAGATGACTTAGCAGAATGTTACTGAGAGTGTCGCGGTTAGACTTCGTAGCACAGAGAAGAACCATGAGACCACAGACCACCCTCCTCAACTCAAAGGCAATCTATAGGCATAAGGTGAAAATTCAGCCCTTGGTCCCAACAAGCAAACACACACAGAAGTGTCCAGTCTGCCTGGGACTGGAAACTCAACATCAATGAATGGCAGATGCTTCACTTGTCATCAGACATTTCATTGTGATTAAAATTTGGTTTTACAACTATCAACCAGAAAGAGAAATGTAGGCCAGACTTAGGTTTCTGAGCACTTTGGTTCTTCAAAAAGTAAAAGAAATGACCCAAGTAATTGTAAATAAATATTGACTAAGCCACCACCACCCTCAAGCACTCATAAATCCTAGCTATACACCACCAATAACAACCACTCCTAAATACTGGTTATATACCACCACCTAAGGAGCTCTGGTAGCGTAGTGGTTACGAATCGGACTGCGAACCTTAAGGTCAGCGGTTCGAAACTATCTGCCGCTCCTTGGGAGAAAGATGAGGCTTTCTACTCCCATAAAGATTTACACCCTCGGAAACCCTGTACAGGGTCGCTATGGATCGGAACCGACTTGACGGCACTTAACAACAACAACCACCACCTAGAAACCCAATGGTCTGAAAAGCACTGCACTGCGAATCACAAGGTCAGCAGTTCAAGCTCAGTTGCTTCTCAAAAATACTACACAGTGTTGCTATGAGTAGGAACTGACTGGACGGCACTTAACAACAAATTATCAATACATCTTGATTACATGCTTGATCTATTTCAGACTGAAAAAGTTAGTTTAATTCTTCAATTTCATTAGCACGGCTTTAGTGGTTGGTGTGTATATTTGAATAATTGTGATATTAACTGGTCTACCTTGTAGGTATATGAATACTATGCAATCACAGACAGCAGTGTACTTCATGATAGATCTTAAAATATTCTTTTTGATGATGAATAAAAGCCATTCCTCTTGAATTTGTTGTTCCCGGCATAGTCAGATTCAAAATGGCGAATACCAATCCATTTCAGCTCACTAATGCCTAGGATACTGATATTTATGCATTCCGTTTTATTTTGGGCAACTTCCAAGTTTCCTACATCCATACTTCATACATTCCATGTTCCAATTACTAATGGATGTTTGCAGCTGTTTCTCTTCATTTTGAGTTGTGCCCAATCAGCAAATGAAGGTCACAAAAGCTTTACTACATTTGTATCATCGGTGTGGTGCTGCGGGTTAATGCACCAGACTGCAAAGCCATTTGAACCACAAGGTCGCCAGGTCAAGTTCACCAATCGTTCCTCGGAAACCCTATACAGGGTCGCTGTGGGGTGGAACCAACTCGACTGCACTTCACAACAACAAGAAGTAAATTTTACTTTGAGGAGGCAGCTCTTCCCCAATTGTGTTTTGAGTGCCTTCCAACCTAAGGGACTCAACTTGGGGCTAGAGCTGACAATGTTCTACTGCTATTCATAAAGTTTTCCTCTTCTAGTACAATATCTGACAACATTTCACTGCTACTCATTCCGTTTTCAGTAGCTAAAGACACAAAAGTACTCCGCCTCTCTTTCTTCCTAGTCTGTCTTAGTCAGAAAACTCCACTGAGACTTGTGCACCATGGGTAACACTGCTGGTATTTTAAATATCTGTGGCATGGCTTCCAGCATCCTAAGAACACACAAGCCCCCACAGCACAACGAACTGGCAGACAAGTGTTGGGTATTCAGAAGCCTGTATTAAATTATTGCAGTGATATATAGCTGTATGTTTATGTAAGGTGGTGGTGGTAGTGATTATGTGCTGTGGAGTTAGTTCCGACTCATAGCGACCCTGCAAAGGGTTTCCGAGGCTGTAAATCTTTACGGGAGCAGAAAGCCTCATCTTTCTCCCATGGAACCACTGGTCGTTTTGAACTGCTGCCCTTGAGGTTAGCAGCCCAATTCATAACCACTACGCAACCAGGGCTCCTTGTACATAAGATATCAGTGGCCATATTTGACTCATATGATGCTGAGCTCTCCTAAGGAATAAAATACGTAATTAAAATTAGACTCTTATGTGACAAGAAGATTGGCTTTATACTTGTCCTGGAAATCACTTTACACTGACTTCCAGATCAAAACCTAAACCCGGTGCCATTGAGTTGATCCTGGCTCAGAGTAACTCATAGGGTTTCTGAGACTGTAAATCTTTACAAGAGCAGATAGCATCATTTTTCTCTCAAGGACTACTGAACCTGCAGTTAGTAGTCCAATGCTTAACCCACAATGCCACCATGGCTCCTTTTCCAGATCATACAACTACTCAAACCAGGAACTACCCTGGCACAGTTTGTGAAAATATACCTACTCTTCACTTTTGACTATCTTGTTATACAACATTTCACATTTATGACAAGAGTGAAAAATCTGTTTTACACATTAACAACATAAGCCTGACAGTAACAAATTTCAAGGTACGAGGTGAGAATATCATTTACTGTGATGGTTAAGATTATGAGTCAACTTGACTTGGCCTTGACTCTCTGTGGCACTTATGTAATGACATAATTTAGCAGTTATGTGATGACGTAATTTGGCAGTCATGCAATGACGTAATTTGGCAGTCATGCAATGACGTAATTTGGCAGTCATGCAATGACGTAATTTGGCAGTCGTGCAATGACGTAATTTGGCAGTCGTGCAAGGATGTAATTTGGCAGTCGTGCAATGATGTAATTTGGCAGTCGTGCAATGACGTAATTTGGCAGTCGTACAATAACATGATTTGGCAGTCATGTAATGATGTAATTTGGTAGTTATATAATGATATAAGGAGTTCTGGTAGCGTTGTAGTTATGAATTGGGCTGCTAATCTCAGAGTCAGCAGTTCGAAACTACCAGCTGTTCAGCGGGAGAAAGATGAGGATTTCTGCTCCCATAAAGATTTAGAGCCTTGGAGCCCTGTACAGGGTCACTATGAGTTGGAACTGACTCCATGGCATGTAACCACCACCATAAGGATATAATTAGGCAGTTATGTAATGATGTAGTCATTCTCCATTTTGTGATACTTAGTGGTCATATTCCATTTTCATATAATGTCCATTTGCACTTAACAACCTGGTCTTTGGAACTTAGCCATGTCAGTATTAATCAGGTAGAGAAAGAAAAAAAAACCTTGGGAAATTTGTACTTCGAAATTATGGCCATTTATGTTTAAGAGGAAATATGATCATTAGATTTTAAATATACAAAAAGCAGCTATAGAACAAATTGTATTGATTATAGTAAGACTTGAGTGAGATCTCCTTCCTATCATCCATCATTACTTTCATAGAAAATGACAAATAACTTACCTCCTTTTAATGGAATCATCTGAGAATGGCTTTGAGACTGGAAAATTAATAAAAACAAATAAAATAATTGCCGCTTTCTCTACCTCATTGCTTTTTAAGTGAAACTGGAGAGCAGACCCTTCATCCAATACCAAATGACTAATTCAGTTAAGCTCAAGGTGAAGTCCTGTTTGATATGGATATTAATGTGGTTTATAAAGAACTTAGAGATTTTTAGGTTACTGATGTTATCTGATCCCTAAGTGCTCAAATAGCTATAGTTATTCATGTAGATTTTTCTTACAGAATTTCAAAAGTAGACATTTAATTTATAGAGGTGACCAACTCAAAATTAACAAACACAAGCTGTACAATATTTACTTTAGCCATCGCGCGCGCACACACACACATACACACCCAGCTCATGGTACTTTACTCTTCCAATGTTTAGCATTTCCAGACTTCTTTTTCAATACACAATTTATAAGTTATACAAGCACTAAAAGATTCCTGGTGTAGCGCTATAGGATAAGCACTGGGCCAAAGGCTGATTTGAACCACAGGTGACGGTTCAAACCCACCAGCATGAGTCAAAACTGACTCAATGGCACTTATCACCAACAACAGAAAACCTAAGAAGTAGACTATCAAATTCACTTAAACCATGCTGAAATTAAGGTTTGAAATCTCAAAGATCCTCAGCATGCCGCTGGTGGCAGCTTTCTATGAGCACAGATCTGAGCAGCTCAGTCACCTCTGACCTGTCTAAAAGTCACTTTCTAATGGTACCTGAAATGGTCAGTGGTTACCGTCAAGGCTCTTGTAGACTGTAACACTCAGGAATCTGAGGAAATTCTTTACCTGTACTGTTCACTTAAACCTCCAAATAGCCCATTGTTGGTGTTGTTGCTAAGTGCTATTGATTCAGTTCCGACTCAGTGACTCCGTTTCTGAAGAATGGCTGGTGGGTTTGAACCGCCAACCTGTGACTCAAACCCACCTTGCAGTCCAGTGCTTCCCCTATAGCACCACACCAGGACTCCAAAACAGACTATTAGGCAGTTATTATCACCTTCAGTTTTGCAAAGAGGAAAGGAATTGCTCTGAAAGGTCAACCTACTGGCCCAAGGCCAAACAGCTTCAAGTGTCCAACAAGAGAAGCCCATGAGGGAGCCCAGATGCTGCCCACCTCCCACACATGGATTCTCTCCTTCATGTCATTGTTAGCTGCCACCTAGTCCATCTCCAGGTCATGGTGACCCCATGCACAAAGGAACAAACTGCTGCTCAGCTCTGAGGCAACCCCTGAGCAGCTCATTGTCCTCCGCAGAGTTTTCTAGAGCTGTGTTTTGGGAGGAGAGCACTCAGACTTGCTCCCTAACCCATCTGAGTCTGAAAGCTCTGCTGAGCCTGAGTCAGCTTGATAACTACACCCAAGCCTCACAGCCTCAAGGGTGGTGGCTGCCCTTGAGATGTGTTGGCCAGGCATGAACCTGGGTCTCCCACATGGAAGGTAGGAGTTCTACCTCTGATCCACCACTGCCTCCTAATTTCATAACCCATATTCTATTTCTGTCCATGACAGGCAGCAAAATAAGGAAATCACTAACTACTGTTATTAAATGCTGTCAAGTTGGTTCTAATGCACAGCAACCCTGCATAGTGTTTCTGAGAAGCAACTGGTGGTTTTTAGCCACTGACCCCACAGTTAGCAGTCCAGTGCTTATCCTACAGTGTTCATCCTACATACAGCACCACCCTCAGTGGTTATTTCTCAATAACAAAGGCTCCTGAGAGGAGTAGTATAAACTAGCCGCAGGATGAGGCAGTAGACTGCAAGGTCAACAGTTCAAACTCACCAGCTGCTCCTTGGAAAGCCTATACAGGGTCACTATGAGATAGAACCAACTCAACAGCACTTAACAACATCATCAGAATGAAGGAGGTTTGCAGATCATGTATCATTTATATCAGAGCTCTGTCAGAAAACGAAATCCCCTGAACAGAATGAGAATCCTACAGGGGCAATGATTAGTTTTCTCCTCTGGCTTCTAAGATCGTACGGCTACTGGAAACGAGAACTGGTCAGCAGTTTCTGGGGGCTGTGAAGTTTAAAAAGGGTATAGGGCTAAAGCAGGCAGGGAACTTCGGAATGAGAATAGTAAGGGGACATATTTATGAATGTCTTGCCAAATTGTCTAGCACTATTTGACCCTGAGAAGAACCCTATGAGGCAGGCATGATTTGTTTCAGCATCCCACTCTACTGATAAGGAAAATTAGTCAGGCTACCTCTGATTGGAGTCCCTGGGGTGGGGGTGCAAATGGTTAACATGCTCAGCTTCTAACTGAAAAGCTACAGGTTCTAGTCTACTCAGGGGTGCCTCAGAAAAGGACTCTGGCAATCTACTTTCAAATAACCAATCACTGAAAACCCGGTGCAGCATATATCTACTCTCACGCACAGAGAGTTGCCAACTCTATGGTAACTAGTTCTATAAACCACCTTAGGGAGACTAAGCCCAGTCAGCTGAGGGAGCAGAGGAGTTCCAAGTGACAGGATCTGGAGAGAGAAACGGGCATGCTGCTGGAAGCAGCAAGGAGGAAGGCGATAACAACCACCTCAAGAGCATGCACATTCAACTGATTTAAGAAACAAGTGTTTTGTCACCTGTTGGGGGCTTGGTCACGATCCCGCCTGCTGTGAGCACAGCACTGCACTGAAGTCCAGCAGAGCCCTAGTCCCTGTCCACAGAGAGCTCTCCAGTCAGTGGAGGCAGAGGTGAGAGGGTGAGTGGATAGCATGCCCTGCAATCACCTCTCCCGCCAAAGATCACAGGAGGACAGTACAAAGCACAGTGCACTGTGAAAACAGAGCAGCTTGACTTCCACGCCAACTCACGGTGGCTTAGTGGGAGAAGAGGCCTTGCCATGTAAGCAGTTCAACAGAAATCAGAATAAAATGTAAGGACATACTGAAGAGACCCAACACTGATTGAGAGCTTTCTATGGAACCGCCACCACACACAATAATTAAAACCACCCCAATACAGAGGGAGACTGAGCTTCGGTTATGAGAGAAATAAAAATCTAGAAACATATACTGGTAATGGATGCACAACATGATGAACAGAACTAATGGAATGGACTTGTATGTGTAGAGAATGTTGACATGGTGAATGCTGTGTTATATATAGATGTTGTTGGTGTTAAGTGCTGTTGAGTTGGTTCTTACACAGAGGGACTCTAGATAGAGTTTCCCAGGCTTTAAATCTTTGCAGGAGCAAGAAGCCTCATCTTTCTCCTGGCAAGTAGCCAGTGGGCTGGAATCACACTTGTGGTTCACAGTCCAGTGCTTATCATATGGAGCTACTGTGTATATATATATATATATATATATATATATACACACACACACACACACACACACACATATATATACACACACACACACATATATATATACACATGGAGCCCTGGCATGAAGCTGTAGGATAATGCACTGGACTGCAAGGTTGGTCTGTACCACAAAGTTGGCAGTACAAGCTCACCAGCCACTCCTTGGAAACCCTACCCAGGGTTGCTATGAGTCGGAACTGACTCAGCGACACTTAACAACAACATACATATATATGCATATATATGGAGTCCTGGTATGGCGCTGTGGGATAAAGCACTGGGCTGCAAGGTTGGTTTGAACCACAAGGTAGGAGGTTCAAACTCACCAGCCACTCCTTGGAAACCCTCTACAAGGTCACAATGGCTCCATATGGGTCGGAATGGACTCAATGGCACTTAACAACAACAACATGTACATATGTGAGAAGTCCTGATGAGCCTTTGTAGGATAAAGCACTGGAACACAAGGTCGGTTTGAACAAAAAGTTTAGCAGTTCAAACTCACTAGCTGCTCCTTGGAAACCCTATAAATCTAAATCAACTCGATGGCATTTAACAACAACATGCATATACATACGCACACATACACACATACATGGACTCCTGGTGTGGTGCTATATAGGATCAGCACTATACTGCAAATCACAAACCCATCAGCTGCACCTCGGAAATCTCATACATGGTCACTGTGAGTCAGAACTGACTTAATGGCTCTTAACAGCAACAATATTTGTAAGCATATACATGCACATGCACATACGTACACATACACACAAAATATTGCACAGTAAAGGAAAAAAAAAAAAAACGTTTAAAAGGAAGAACTACCGGAAAGAAAAAAAATGGGAGTGTGGCACCCCCATAGGATAAGCACTGGACTGCCAACCAGCCGCTCTGCAGGAAAAAGATGAGGTTTTCTGCTCCCACAAAGATTTACAGCCTTGGAAGCCCAATACAGGGTCACTATGAGTCAGCACTGACTCAATGACAGTTAACAACAACAACATAGGGAAAATAACCCTATGCAGTAATTACTACTATCCTCTATTTATTGGTAAAGAATCCAAGGTTCAGGAAGCCCCGGGGAGGAAAAACTAGGCCAGAACCCTACCATCACTCACCCTGCACCCCCCAGTCAGAAGACCAAAGGTCTTGGATAGCACAGAACTCAGATGGTTCTTAACGTTCAAGTTCAGAAACAGTTTTTTAAAAAAACAAAAACGCAAACGTATAAAATGCGTAAAATCAGTTCATCATCTTACTTCAGAAGCTAAAAGCACAGGCCAGCATGCAGCATCCAAAAGAAAGGGTTTATTCCAAAAATATCACATTGGCTCAAATGCTATTCAATATAGTATTTTACTATAGCCGAAAATAGCCACACACAAAAATTTCAAGAAAGTGTAACATTATACTAATGTTGGGGATTTTCAAAAACAGAAGTTAGTAGCTACAGGAGCTATGATGAGTGTGTGTGTGTGTGTGTGTGTGTGTGTGTGTACACATATGTTAGTGTATTAGTGTATGGATGTTATTTCCCTTGCATTATTAAGGACTTGGGAAATTTTTATGGCAACCATGTGCCATTCACATAAAAGATGGATGGGTTCAAGTTCCTGTTTTCTTAGGGTCTGCATGGCATTTCTCACTCATGCACCAGTGCACTATCGGGAAGGGTTTAGGACTTTCCTAGTAAAACTATTTATTAGTTGTTATTTATACTGTGGCCTCATTGGCAGACCACCCAAGGCTGAAACAATAAAAACAGCCACGCTGCAGCTCTCCAAAACAAGCAGAAGACCAAGGGGGCTGCCTTGAATGTCAGCACTGAACAGAGGCAGGAAGCCTCTTCTTAAATTTATGTTTGGAAGGTGGTGGGATCCTAACAGAGACCCCAGGAAGGAATGTGGTATTCTGCCTGACTAAACCATCTGTCCCCCTGTCTTGCCTAGGCTCTGTCTTCCATAGACTGGACTGTACCGAGAGCCTCTCAGACCTTTACCCTTGGAATCTTGGATGTTCAGAAGACTGGGAAATGTTAGCAGTTCCACACTAAGCCCAAACTAACCACAAGGTCTAGAGGCTCGGATAGGACACATACCAGATTCTCTTCGACCTCCCAAATTTGACTTACATGAGACTTAATGAGACAGGTTTGAACATTCTTAAAGACCTCAAAAAACAAGCTCATGTGTACGAAACTTAACTTTATGAATATGTCAAGGTTATTGTTCCACTAGACCATCCAAGAAGAGACCAAGTTTTTCTGTTTGAAATATGGACAGTAACTATAGAATGCCACTTCTACTCCTTACATGCTGGTTTCAGTAAATAGAAAAGCAAATGCATAAATTAATAACACCTTCTGCCATCCCACTTCTCAACCCCAGAAAACTCTGGAAATTTGTAGTTATTTACCTTGAGCGATTTGACTAAAATTTACTCACTGTAATGCAGACGCAAGAAAGAACCCCGATCACATAGTGGTTTACAAGCTGAGCTGCTAACTACAAAGTCAGTAGTTTGAATCTACCAGTTGCTCCACAGGAGAAAGATGAGACTTTCTGCGCCTGTAAAGATTTACAGCCTCAGAAACCCTAAAACAGGGTCACTATGAATCAGTGACACACAACCACCATCAGTATCTCCTCCTTCAGTACACAGGAATAATCTAATCTATTTCTAGGAATCAAGATCTCTAGCCCAGGATTCAAGTCTCATTCTTGGAATAATCAACTTTGTCAGGGACCTTAGTGGTAATCAATTCAGACACCTCATTTTTCTAAGACGGAAGCAACCGGAAGAGGCTATGTGATCTGTTCAACCAGAAGACCAGGGATTGGTGGTGCCAACAGACAAGGCACCCAGAGGCCACGTGGGAAAAAGTCCTGGTGGATGTACTTCTGAGAAATCAGCAAAGATCTACTCAGACAAGGGTTTAAAGGTCATGAGTCAGAATCAACTTAATTGCAACTGGTTTCAACCAAGGCCATTTCAACCAAGACCTAGTGCCTGAACTGGAGTTGCTGATCCCAAAGCCTGCATCTTCTCCCACTGAAGCAGGATAGTCTACTGACTGGTGGCGTCATTGCATTCCAGTGAGTCGGTTCCAATTCAGAGTGGCCCTGTATAGGGTTTCCTAGGAGTAGCTAGTGGGTTTGAACCAATAACATTGTGGTTAACAGTCCAGTTTTGATCCTACAGCATCACACCAGGTAGGAAGGGACAAAAAGGAATAATTCTGTAAATCTTGCTACATTTATTGTTGTTAAATGCCATCAAATGACTCCTGACTCATAATGACCCTTCATAGGATTTACAAGGTATGGCTGGTGGGTTTGAATTACCAATCTTTTAGTTAGAAGTCCAATGCTTATTCTACAGTGCCCCACTTAGCTGCATCCCAATCACCTCTAGCAAACAAGTCCTATGCATGCCTAATGAATCCAACTACAGAATCTGTATTTTTTTCAAACCTTCCAGAAGGAATTCACATTTAAAAACTACTGCACACAGTTTCTGAAAGATGGCAGACTAGCCAGAAAGGCTGTGCAAACCATCTGCAGCAAGGATATGGAAAACCAGACAAGACAAATGCAGAGGACAGTCCTGGTACTCTGGACTTCAGAGAAGGGATAAAAAGGTGGACTGAATGCTTCCTGGAAAGAGTTGAGCAGATGCAGCAAGAGAAGAGCTGACTGCTGAGCTGTGGTAGTAAACAGTACCCGCTGCAGCCATCTTGGGAGTTTGTGAATGGTTTTAGAGACAAGAAAATATATTCATGGTGCAGAAACCTGCCTGTGACTCACCAAGACAAAAGTGCATTTGGTTCTGTTGTGACGTCACCTATATCATTTTTATGCATGTTATTTGCATCTTCTTCTTTTGTCTTAATAGATTTTCAGAGGGTTTGTCAATCTTATTCAATCTTTCAAAGAACTAACTTGTTGTCTTGTAGATTCTTTCTATTGCTTTTCTATTTTCTAATTCATTTATTTCGGGAAAAAGAAAATACAAAGAAGTACGTGTGAAACAATGGAATCCAGAACTAGTGAGCTTGAAGAAATTAGTAAACTAGAAGAAGAATCGGAAAAAGAATGAAAAAATTCTTAAGAAAGTCTAAAATTTATGTGGAAAAATGTGAAACGGAATCATCAGAATTCCAGACCAGGAAGAGATAAAACACAGAAGAGACAGTCAAAAAATTGTTGCAAGAAAATTTCCCTAATATCATAAAAG
Organism: Chrysochloris asiatica; assembly: GCF_000296735.1. NCBI lineage: Eukaryota > Metazoa > Chordata > Mammalia > Afrosoricida > Chrysochloridae > Chrysochloris > Chrysochloris asiatica. The sequence continues at coordinate 7,628,041 of NW_006408583.1, read as the reverse complement.
ATGAAAAAATCATTCAAGCATCTGAACAAACCCCAAACAGGATAGACCCCAAAAGAAAATCACCAAGACATATCAAAATCAAACTCCCTGAAATCTGAGACTAAGAATCCAGAAAGTAGCTCAAGAAAAACATGTTACTACAAAAGAAAAGCTCTGATTTCTTGGCAGAAACTATTCAGGCAAAAAGGCAATGGGGATACATATACAAAACTCACAAAGACTAAAACAACCTACCAAGAATCATATACCCAGCAAAACTGTCCCTCAAATACAATGGAAAAATTAGGACATTTCCATCCAGATAAACAGAAATTAAAGAATTTGTAAAACCAAGTCAACTTTGCAAAAAACACTAAAGGGAGTCCTCTGTACTGAGAACCAGCAACAGCAGATTGACAAACCAGGTAACACCACTCAGAATTCAATCCAGACATAGAAGTACCCAGAGAAAACAAAACTGTAAGACCAAAAATAGGAAATCAGAGCTATCACTCTACAATGAAGACAACCTACAAAGCGAAAAGAGGGTAAAGCATAGTTACAGAATTTCAAATGGCAAGGAAATCAAGTAGATTTCAAGATAAAAGACTGTTTAAATGAAGAAATAAACTACAGGGTTCTGCAATGTATACACAAAGGATAATGACAGGATAAAAGGATACAAAATAAAAGGATAAAAAAGGGATAATAAATACAACTGTGGAGAACTGTATTCCAATAAATTTGAAAATCCAGAAGAAATGAAAAAACTTTTTTAGAAAACCACAACCTACTTAAATTAACACAGAGTTTAGTCAAAAACTTGAACAGACCTATAATAAAAGAAGAATTTGATCAGGTCATTAAAAAAACTGTCCCCCCAACCCCCCCCCAAAAAAAAAAAAGTCTTGGGCCCAGATGATTTTACTGGTGAATTTTACCAAACATTCAGAGAACTGACCCCAATTTTACTGAAGCTATTCCAGAATATAGAAAAGGATAGAAAACTAAAAAAAAAACCTCTATGAAGCAAATAAACCCTCAGACCAAAACCAGGCAAGGACATCTCTGAAAAATGAAAGTATAGACCAATATCTCTCATGAACACAGATTCAAAATTTCTCAACAAAAACCTAGTCAATAGAATTCAACATCAAAAAAAAATAAAATAAAACATTACTAAGTGGGATTCATACCAGGGATGCAATAATGGTTCAATATTGGAAAAACTTAATGCACCATATAAGTTAAAAAAAAAAAAAAAAAAAAAAGGAAAAGAACCACATAATCATGTTGATTGAAGCAGAAAATACATCTGACAAAAATCCAACACCCATTCTTGATAAAAAAAAAAAAAAAACACTCAACAAAGTAGGAATCGAAAGGAAATTCCTCAACATAATTAAAAGCATATATGCAAATCCAACAGCCAATATTACTTACAATGCAGAGAAATTAAAACATTCCCTTTACTAACAGGAACCAGACAAGGATGCCTTTTATCATCACTCCTATTTAATATTGTGCTGGATGTCTTAGGAAGACCTATAAGGCAAGAAAGAGAAATTAAAAACACCCAAATAAGCAATAAAGTAAAACTCTCTCTATTTGCAAATGATATGATCTCATACATAGGAAAATCTCAAAGACTCAGCAAGAAAATTATTGGAACTCATTGAAAGATTCAGCAAGTGGCAGGGTACAAGATTAATATACAATATCAGCTGGATTCTTCTATTAAAGAGAGCTCTGCAAAGGAAGTTAGGAAAACAATACCATTTCCAATAGTCATCCAAAAGATGAAATACTTAGGAATAAATCTAATCAGAGGAACAAAATACCTATAAAAAGAAAACTACAAAACACTACTGCAAGAAACTAAGAGACTTACAAAAATGGAAGAATACACCATGCTCATGGATAGGATGACTTAACATTGTGAAATGTCAACACTACCCAAAGCAATCCTAGTAGATATAAAGCAATCCCAATCCAGATTAAAGAGATGGAAAAACTGATCAATAACTTTATACGGAAAGCAAAGAGACCTTGGATAAGCAAAGCACTGATGAAGAAGAAAAACAAAGTTGAATGTCTCACACTCCTTCATCTCAAATTTTACTACACAGCCACAGTGGTCAAAACACCCTGGTGCTGGTACAATGAAAGATAAATACATCAATGGAACAGAATTGAGAACCCAGAAATAAATCCATCCAATATCAGTCAACTGGTCTTTGACAAAGGGCCAAAAACATTAAGGGGAAGAGATCATCTCATCACCAAATGGTGCTGGCAAAAATGGAAATCGATTTACAGAAAAATGAAACAAGACTTGTATCTCACACCATTATTTTTTTAAAATGAATTAAAGATCTAAATGCAAAATCGAGAACTATAAATATCATAAATGAAAAAATAGGAACAAACTTAGGGGCTCTAATTCATGGCATAAACACAACATTACTAAAAACACACAAAGTTGTTGTTGTTATTGTTAGGTGGCATCAAGTCAGTACAAACTCATAGGGACCCTATGCACAACAGAACAAAACAATGCCTGGTCCTGTGCCAACCTCACAATCATTGCTACATCTGAACCCACTGCTGTTGTCACTGTATCAATCCATCTCATTGGGGCTCAGCTCTTCCTCTTTTTCTCCAACCCTCTACTCTACCAAACATGATTATCATTCTCCAGTGACAGGTCCTCCTGATAATATGTCTAAAGTATGAGTGAGTACCTGCAGTGCTGCATCAGTTTGCCTTCAATGTACCTTGGACCTCTTCCTTCAGGATTATTGGCTCTTGATCATATGCTACCTCTTGAAATGGTTGAACACTGACCATTTCTTTTTGGTACAGTGATTCTGTTTAATCCTTTCATCTTGTTCTGACACTTTCTGCATCATTCAAATCCTTCAATACTGCAAGCTGGGGCTTGAATTTTTTCTTCACTTCCTTCAGCTTGAGAAATGCTGAATGTGTTCTACCCTTTTGGTTTTCTAACTCGAAGTATTTGCACATTTTGTTATTTGACTTTATCTTCTCAAGCTGAACTTTGAAATATTCTACTCAGCTCTTGTACCTCTTCACTCTTGCCATTTGCTTTAGCATCTCCACACTGAAGAACAAGTTTCAGAGTCTCTTCTGACATCCATTTTTGTCTTTTCCTTCTTTCTTGTCTTCTTAATGACCTTTTTCTCTCTTCCTGTCTGATGTTCTGGATGTCATCCCACAAGTCTTCTGGTCTTTGTCTAATGCATCAAATCTGTTCTTCAGATGATCTCTAAATTCAGGTGGGATATATCCAAGGTCATATTTTGGCTCTCATGGACTTGTTTTAATTTTATTCATCTTCAGGCTGAATTTGCACTTGAGCAACTGATGGTTCCACAGTCTGCCCCTGGCCTTGTTTTGGCTAATGATATAGAGCTTTTCTACCATCTCTTTCCACAGATGTAGTTAATTTTATTTCTGTGTATTCTATCCGGTGAAGTCCATGTGTATAGTCATCTTTTATGCTTTTAAAAAACATACATTGGGAGAATAAACAAGATGGCAGATTGGGTGGAAGTGCAGTAAAGAGCTCCGTCAGCAACAACACAGAATACAGGACCAAGCAGGCTCAGGGGATGGTGCCAGAATTCTGAACCACATATAAAGGATATTCAGAAGGTTGGAAGGCTTACAGCTAGGGGAATTTGTAGCAGAAGCAAGAAATCCATTGCTTTCTCTAATTCAAGATGCTCAGCTGCTCCTGGAACTACCATCTTTGGTGAGACGAAGCAGGGGAAGGATCAGAGCAGCCACGGATGCCTGACAGAACTGCAGAGATAAAGGTGTGGACATTCTCTTTTTTTTTTTTTTTTTTTTTTTTTGGTATCTGTTCATAGATCTCTCCCTGTCTGTGCACCTCCATTCTGGTGACTAGAGGGGGTGCCTGAGTGAGTGGACACCCCACCTCCACCCCTGGAGGGTTCCACTACACATGCACACAGGTCTCCTCAAAATTTAAAGTGACAGTTTCCACTTAAAATCAAACAGCCACAGCCGGCAATGAACTGTTTATCTTAGGAAAAGGCCTGAAAGGGGATTGTGGAGCGGGACATGAAGACTAAAAAGGAAATAGGCTGAAATTAAATCCTGAGCTACAGTACAAAGATCAACAGTGGCATCTTGAAATCTCTCAGGAAGAGGAATGAAAAGAGAAGCTCATCTCCTGATCACATCTACCTGGAGCTAATCAGAAAGCATAAAAAAATACCAAAATACATACCCATCTAAGTATTAAGGCTACAGATAACTCCTGAATATGCCCACGAAACAGAAGTAGATAACCATACCAGCACATGTCCAGAAATGAGATAAAGTGACTGAGGCAAATAAGCTGGAAATAGACATACACTCCATACTGGAAGAAGGACAGGGTTTAGAAATGCCTGAAAAGGTATTCAGAAAAATGATTATTAAATGTATCAAAACACTATACAATGGAGTTGAGAAAAATAAGGAAGAAGTCATGAAAGTACTATAAGAACAATCAAATAATATCGATACAGCATTGGAAACAATTCAAAACCTATAGAAAGAGGTCCAAACGATTTCTAATAGAATACCAGAAATGGACAATACACTGAAAGGGCAAAGGATAAGAACTGAAGAGTTAGAAGCCAGAACTAGTGAGCTAGAAGATAAATCTCTCAACACTACTAAGATAGAAGAGCAACACAAAAAAGGATTTTAAAAAATCTGAAGAAGGCTTAAGATTCATGTTGGACCACATAAAGAGGAATAATTTAAGAGTTATCAGTATTTTGGAACAGGAAGAATCACACAAGTCCACAGAGGAGATAGTTGAAGAACTTCTCAAAGAAAATTTTCCTAACATTCTGAAAAGTGAAAAGATAAGCATTCAAGAAGCTCAATGAAGCCCAGGAAGGATAGACCCTAAAAGACAATCGCCAAGACATATAATAATCAAGCTCTCCAATATCAAAGATAAGGAAAGAATCCTGAAAGCGACTAGGGAAAAGAGAAGTGTAAAATACAAAGGCAAGCAAATCAGATTAAGCTCAGATCTCTCAACAGAAACCATGCAGGCAAGAAGGCAATGGGGAGACATATATAAAACCCTGAAAGAAAAAAACTGCCACCTAAGAATCCTCTACCCAGCAAAGCTGTCAATCAAATACAATGGCATAATCAAAACATTCCAGTATAAACAGAAGCTACAGCATTTTGCCAAAGCCAGCCCTGCTATGAAAAACATCCTAAAGGAAGCTCTGCGGAGTGAGAACCAACAAAAACAGACAACCAAAGAATGACGTATGTGGCAGCAACACCCTGAACTCAATCGACAAATGGAAGCATCAAGAACAAAATAAAATTATAAGAACAGAAGATCTGGGAGGTCAGTCTATGATCAAAACAATTACAATGTGAAAGAAGGTAAACACAGAGGAACAGAGAGCCAGGTGGTAGGAGGATCAGGTAGATTACAGGATAAAATAGACTGCCTTAAATGGAGAATTAATGGAATATAAGGTAACCACAACAATGGGGTTGGGGTGGGGGGTTTAGTTTGGGTGTTGGGGAGAGCAATACAAGAAGGGGGAGGAGGCAGAAGAACAAGATAGACAGGGGAACACTAAGACAGGTTTGCATGTCCTAAGTGGGACAAAGATAAATACTGATACATGCTTAACCTTGGAACAACTGGGCTCTGGGATAGAGGGATCTAGGTATAGCTTGAAGAGAAAACTTGTAAGCCCATCTTCAGCCTATAACTGATTAGAATACCTAAAAGGGGTTCTAGAACTTACCCAGTGAAATAGGCCTCTTGCAAAGCCTTTACAGAGTATAGGACCTTAGGTGGAATCCTGAGTCTCATCCAGAACCTTATGAGGTGGGACATTCCCACTAGAAAGGACAAGATCACCAGCCTGGAACAGCTAGAGTGACAGAAGACATATCAAGATCATCAGGAAAAACCCAAAACAAAAATGGCAGTATGATTGGCTACTACAAGAAAAAGCAAGCTGTTTGCCAGGAAGCCATCAAGGCAAGCAATCAAGTTCCTTCAGGACAAACTCCCCCCTCTAAGACTGAAACTCAAAGGGAACACACAAACAAGCATGTAAGCTTGCTGGTGACCACATTGGTCTACTGGTGAGTGGAAGAAGCAGAAAGGCATCAATGAAGAAATGGACTGAGTTCAACCACAGTCCATTGACTCCTGTTGACCTGGAGATGAGAGAGAGAAGAGGAAGGGCTAGTTGGTCCAAAGTGTGGTGAGACCTGAGGACACTTGAGCCCATGGACAAGGACATAGCCACAGAGGGCTAGAGCTGAAGGTGAAACATCCAGCTGATATGAAGTGAGGGGAGATGCACAAGAACACCCAAACTTGCAGACAATACTCATTTGACCTAGCCCCAATGGCTCGATAATCAGAACTCGACTAGAGGAAGATTACAAACACACACAAAATTTTTTTCTTGATAAAGGAAACAAGGGTAAATTGCTACAATTTGATGAACCTGACCTATACTCACAGAGGTAGTTACTCTAAATACCAACAGAGAGGAGACCAGTCTTCACATCAACTATCAATGCTATCACAGGGTAGATAGGGATGGGCAACTTAGACATTGGCTACCTAAAATGAGGGGGCAATAAAGGCATGAAGTGACTGGCTTACAAGGTTTCAAGAGGGAATTTAGTTTAAAAGATGGGGGAAAGAAAGAGTCCCACTGAATAGATTTCATCTTGGCTAGATGGGTCTGGTAAAAAGAGATGGGGATAAGACTTGTGTGATTCAATATTGAATAACTGTTATCATGACTAACTTCAACTGTCACAATTGTAAAGATAGAAGTTTTGTATCAAAAACAGGGGAGTGATTAATCTTACAGAGGACCCTAGGACCATCAAGGGAGAAGCGCACAAGCAGAATGCAGGACCTTATCCAGAGAAGCAGTGACGCCAGACGGAGGCAGAGATGGGGTCATGGAGAGGGGGAGCGGCTGAGGACTGTAGATTTATGGAAAGAGAGGGACTAAGAGCTGGTGGCCAGGAGGCTGACTTGCAGAATGTGCCCTTTGGAGATGTAAATTATTATATATGCCTGAGTGTTTTTTTTGTTTTGTTTGGTTTGGTTTTAAGCTAAATTAGAGAGAAATACTGTTAACTGATGGCACATGGAGGGGATTATAATCATTGTAATGAAACAAGGTGTATGATTTGTTGAATGTAAAACTGATGATCTGCCCAGTAAATTTTCACTCAATAAACAATAAAAACCTTTAAGATATAGATATAGATAGTCTTCTACTGTTCTGTTGTCTTTAAATAAAAATAAGAATAAACAGAAGACAAAATAGATGACTTGAACTTCCACTGTTGCATTAGTACTGAACTGCAAACCACAAGGTCAGCCATCCAACCCATCAGCTATCCCTCAGAAACCCTATGCAGCAGTGGTGGGTAACCTTTTTTCTACGAAAATTTATAGCATCATTCACAAGCCATACAAAACTATCAACTTAAGAATCAGTCTGGTAACTCCTGGCCATCTTTCCTGTTCCCCTGCAGCCACAGCCATTAAGGTCAAATTGTGAAGTTTCAGTGGGTACAAAATCTACCCTGGACAAAGAAGACACTATACCAAGACCTACAGCAAGGCCTTCCACTTTTGTTCATGCAAAATGTGAGTCTGGAGAACAAACAAGATGGCGGATCGGGTGGACGTATAGCAGAGAGCTCCACCAACAACAACACAGAATACCCAACCAAGCAGGCTCAGGGGATAGTCCCAGAACTCTGAACCACATATAAAGGAATATTTAGAAGGTTGGAAGGCTCACGGCTGGGGGAATTTGTGGCAGAAGCAAGAAATCTATTGCTTTCT
>NW_006408583.1:7605632-7616980 GCF_000296735.1 Chrysochloris asiatica | reverse complement strand
TAAAAAAAAAAAAAATGTGAGTCTGCATTCCTTTCCAAGAGGAATCCTCCACAGATAAACGGGGCGGTCCTCTACAGAAAAAGCATAAAGGGGGCAATCAGAAAACATTCAAAAGAAAAGAACTCTTAGTGCAGTCCATTTGTACAGGGTCATCACTGGTGCATCTCCTGCTGGTAGAATGACCAAGAGAAATCAGAAACCTGAAGTCAGAAAGGTTTAATGAGAACAGATCCTCAGGGCCACCAAGGAAGCAAAAAAAGGCTAAGCAAGCAACTACAAAGACAGCAATGGCTGCTGCAGAGGCCCCCACAAAGGCAGCACCTAAACAAAAGACTGTGAAGCCTGTGAGAGTTTCTGCTCCCTGAGCTGGTGTAAAGCACTAAGTTGGCAAATGAGACTTTAAAATAAAGATTCGACTGCAAAAAAATTTAAATTAGCCTGCTATAAAGATCAAGAAAGTAGAGGACAATAAATGCTAGTGAGGATGTGGAGAGACTGGGACGCTCCTGCAATGCTGGTGGGATTGCAAAAATGGTCCAACCTCTCTGAAAAGCAATATGGCACTTCCTCAGAAGGTTGGAAATAGAAATACCTTATGATCCAGCAATTTCTTTACTTGGTATTTACCCACAAGAAATACAAGCCATAATACGAGTAGATACATGCACACCAATCAATGTTCATAGCAGCACTATTTACAATAGCAAAAAAGATGGAGACAGCCAAAGTGCCCATCAACTGAAGAATGGATAAACAAACTGTGGTACCTTGAAGAATAACAAGGAAGCTGCAAGCCACTACTGTATAAGACTAAGAAAAAGAACCCATACTGAAGGGGAGGGGGAATTCTTTGCTGATTACTGGGATGTAAGAGGTGGAGTGAGGGGAGGGAGGGGAAGGTGGGACACAGGGTAGGGAATAGACACAGGATAGTTTGGGTGCTAGGGAGGGGGGCAATACATAAGAATGAGGAGGGGAATGGGAGAACAAGGTGGACAGGAAAACAATTAGGCAGGTTTGCATGGGCTAAGTGGAACAGAGGTAAATAATGATGTATGCACAACCTTGGAACAACAGGGCTCTGGGATACAGGGATTGAGATATGGTTGGAATGGGCAAAAGGAGGGTAATAATGTTAAGATGCTTGGCTGTCTTTTGAATCTTGGTTTCCCTGGCATACCATTATAACAGACACTTGAGGGAGAAAGAAAGGAATAGACAGAAATATCACCATAGAAAGCTTTTAAGTCCATCTTCTGCCTATAACTGATTAGGATACCCAAAATGGGGCTACAATGTGCCCAGGGAAGAAGGCTTCTTGCAGAGCCTCTGCATTACTTAAGACCATAGGTGGAATCCAGAACCCCATCCAGAATCTTCTGAGGTGGGAAATTTCTACTGGAAAGGACAAAAAGACCAGCCTGGAGCAGCTAGAAGAACAAAAGATACTTCTTGAAAGAAAGACCAACAGGAAAAATACAAAACAATAATGGCAGTCTGACTGATTACTACAAGAACAAGCAAGTTGCTTGCCCAGGAGACATCAAGGCAAGTGGTCGGGTCCCCTCAGGGTAAACCCCCTTCCAAGACTAAGACTCAATGAGAATACACAAGCAGACATGCGCTCTGATTGGTGACCACATTTATCACCGATCAGTGAGAGAAAAACAGCAATGAAGCTGCGAGCTTAGCCCTACAACATTCAATAGACTCCTGTGAACCCGGGTGGAGACCTGGTTGGCCAGCAGTGTGGCAAGACCTGGGGACTCCTGGGCCCAGAGTCAGTGACATAGTCAGCATCCAGCTGAAAAGAAGAGAGGGCATATGCACAAGAACACCCACACTTTCAGATAATACCCACTTGACCTGGCTTCAATGACTGGATGATCAGAGCTCAACGAGAAGTAGAAAGAGAGGAAAAAAAGAGTAATCTGATACAATTTGATGAAATTGACCTACACCTATGGATGCAGTAGCTCAAAACAGGGAACAAATTTTTACAGCGAGGATCATTCCCACCCCCTCCATACACAGGGTAGACAGGGATGGGCAACTTGGACATTGGCTACCCAAAATGGGGTGGTCACAAAGGCAAGAAGTGACTGGCTTACAAGCTTTCAAGAGGGAGCCTAGATCCAGAGGGTGTGGAGGAAGGTAGAATCTCCACTGAGTACTATCCAATCTGTCTGGGCGGGGCTGATGAAAGGAGATGGGGATAGGTCTCTTATGATACAATAGTGAATAATTGTTACCAGGACTGACTGTGAGGGTTGGAAATGTAAAAGTAGACATTTTATAGCAAAAGGAGGGGTGTGGTTAACTTTGCAGTCGAGAAGCAGGAGGCCCCTGGGACCATCAAGGAAGAAGAGTGGAGAGTGGGACCCTACCCAGAGAAGCAGCAATGCCAGTGATGGAGGCAGAGTTATGACGTGGAGGGATGGAGTGGCTGGGAACTCTAGACCCAGAGAGGGAGAGGGGATGTGTTTTGATGACTGGGGGACAGACTTGCAGGGTATACCCTTTGGTTGGTTGATGATGCATGGAGGGATTGTAACCATGGCAACGAAACAATATATGATAGGATGAATGTATAGCTAATGTTCTCCCATGTAAACTATCACATAATTCACAATAAAATATTTTTTAAAAAATTAGCCTGCTATATTTGGTCAAGCATTTCATTAACTAATCCCAATGTGATGGATGGAACTGTGGTTGCCATGGCAAGTCCAGACCAAATGATGTCTCAGGCTTTATACAGCCTGCCAGCCGTGCATTTCCCACACCAGCTATATAGAGTCACTAGGAGTCAGAACAGACTCAACAGCACTTAACAATAACAGCATCAAGAAAAAGTAGACTTTTACGTGCACCAAAAGATTTCGCCAAAAGAGCAAAAAGTGAGTCAACAGGGAAAAGTTTTTTGCAATGACATATTGGACAAGGGACTAATCTCTAAAATTTATAGAAAACAACAACACCTCTTCAAGGAAAAGACAAACAACCAAATTTTTAAATGGGCAAAGGACACAAGCAGATACGTCACCAAGGAAGACATTCAGACAGTCAATAAACATGAAGAAATATTCACAATCAACCATTGGTGGTGGCTGGTGGCTGCGTGCCATGGTGTCGGTTCCAACTCATAGAGACCCTGTATAGGGTTTCCTAGGCTGTAAATCTTTACGGGAGCAGAACGCCTCATCTTTCTCCCGCGGAACCGCTGGTAGTTTCGAACTGCTGACCTTGTAGTTCACAGCCCGATTCGTAACCACTATGCTACCAGTCAACCATTAGAGAGATGCACATCAAAACAATGAGATATCATCTCACACCAGCATTAATAGCAAAGTTCAAAAAACCAGAAACTGGGACACTCCTACATTGTTGGTGGAACTGTAAAAAGGTTCAACCACTGTGTAAGGTGATATGGCACTTCCTCAGAAAGTTGGATATAGAAGTATCGTATGACCCAGCAATCCCTTTACTAGGTATATAATATATATGTATGTATCCTCAAGAATTAAGAGCTAGGACATGAGTAGATATATGTATACCAATGTTCATTGCAAACTACTCACAATAGCATAAAGATGGAGGCAACCTATCCGTATCTCTGGGAGAACGGAGAAACAAACTTTGGTAAATACACAATGAAATACTATGCAAAGTTGAAGAATAACGAGGAAACCACAAAACACCTCGTAACATAGATGAATGATTAATCTAGAGAATATTAATTATACTGAGTGAAATCAGTCAATCACAAAAGGGCAAATATTGCTTGAGACCACTGTGAAAACTCAAGGAAAGTTTTTCATACTAGAAGTAACATTCTTTGATATTACCAGGCACCAGAAAGAGGGGAGAATAATTCACTGGCTAGAGAGTAGACCCATGTTTGAACTCAGGTTACAGCAATGGTAATATACAAGAAAAGGGAGGTTGTCAGAAGAATGATAAAGCCAGGTGAAAACACAAGGATTCATGTAAGAGCTAAAAGGGATAGAGGTAAATAGTTATTTACACACAACACTGGAACAACTGTATTCTGCAGATAGATACATGGACAGAGACACGGGCTGACTGGCTATGGGAGAAAGATTGGGAGTATGCCCACAAATACACGAGTGTGAAAGAGAATACTGGTACACGGGTATTCACCTTTGCTGCGAACACAACTATGAATGTGGTGGAGCCTACAGTGGGCAAATGATGACAATTTCTTAGATCTTATCAAACATTTTAAGGCAATGAATGGCTGGGTCTGAGAGACACCATGGTCAATTGGCATAACACAGTCCACAAAGACAATGTTCTGCATCCTACTTTGGTGAGTTGTGTCTGAGATCTTAAAAGCTCGTGAGCAGTTGTCTAAAGCACAGCTAATGGTCTCTTTAAGTGTGAAAGAAAGAAGTGTGATGAGAACCGAAGAGCCTTGGAATCAGTAAGTCTAACTGACTAATGAAACATGTGAACATCAGTCTCCGTGACTCTGAAACCAGACAACCTAGATGGTGCTCAGCTACACTATCAACTGCTCTGAAAGGGATCACATTAGAGGGTTCCGGATAGAGTGCAGGGAAAGAGAGAAAATGTGGAACGAAACTCAAGATTATTTAAAGAGGAAAAAAAAAAACAGAACTTACTGATCTGAAAGAGACCGAAGGAACCTGGACTATGACCCTCCACCACCCCTTTTGTGTCTGGAAAGGAACTCACCCTTATGGCCTGATTTTCAAGTAAGGTATGCTCACCATGGAATACTGCATTGCTCAAAATCAAAAAGGCAACATTTAGCTAAGGACCAAGTTGAGAAGGGATAGGAAAGTGGATAGAATGGAAATAGGAACCACAGGGAGAAAGCTGTTGTTGTTACATGGTTGCCGTCAAGTCCATTTCAACTCTGTATAGGGTTTCTGAGGAGCAGCTGGTGAGCTTGAACTGCCGACTTTGAGGTTCAAACCGACCTTGCAGTGCAGCACATTAACCCACAGCACTATACCAGGACTCTGTTGTTACATGGAGGGGGTTTTAATTATTGAGATGAAACAAAGTATATGCTTTGTTGAATGTAAAACTGATGATCTTGTCTGTAAACCTTCACTCAATTCATGATTTAAAAAGTTGAAAAATAAAAAGTTCAGGAAAAAAAATATATACCTATATGAGAACAAATTACCAACTCATAATTAGCTAAGAAACTTAGGGGGCCTTGAGTTTATTTTACTAGGGAAACACTACTCAGCAAAGGAGGCTAAGAATGATTGTATAACTCAAAGATTATCATCAATGTCACTGAATTATACATACACATAGAAATTGTTCAACTGGTGTATGTTCTCAACAAAGATGAAAGAAATTCTTTTTAAATGCAACTTGCAAATAGGTAGAGAGAGTTAAAGGAAGGAAAGGAGTAAGAAAGAATTGTGAAGGCTGGGACACAGTGGGTAGCCAGGGCTGGAGTCTTAATGGGGGTCTGTGGACTACCACAGGCCAGTAAACTCTTCAGGACAGGAAAACGGAGAGCCAGGTAGTGGAAGAGATGCAAGGATCTAAAGGGGGCTGGGGTGCGGGGGAGAAATGTGCCAGGGTTGCACTTCTGATCTCTGTGGTGAACACAGTGACCCTTCACCTCCTGTTAGGCTGGGTCTCCAATCCCACTCAGTGGCCAACAGAAGTGAGTCCCAGGGTGGCAAACAAATAGAAGGGAAAAGAAGTGCGCCCAGCCACTGCAGGGGACCTTTTCAAGGACAGTTCCTGGAGCAATAAAACAACTTATCACACGTGCAATTTAGCAATTCAGCAGGGACATGGCTGACAAGACAACCAAAGCTTCAAAACTTCATGGAAATTTCCCATTATCAAGATGGCAGACTAGGTAGACTCTCTACATGGACCCTTTACAACAAAGATTCATGAGACCAAATAAGACAGACACCAATGAAACGTCTGGCACCCTGAACTTCAGAAGAAAGGTTAGAGAGGTGGATGGAGTGGTTGCTGGGAAGAGCGGCTGAGAAGGGACATCGAGACAGGGACACTGACGGTTTAACCATCCCGTGACAAGCTTTGGCAATGGAGGGAGGCCTGACAGAGCAGATTCTCACTGGTGACAGGAAAGATGTGATTTCTTCTTTATCCCCCCACACTCCCCTGATGACCTGAGGTGTGGCCATCTCCCACCCTCATCCACTCCCAATGAAGACCCTGCTCTCGGGGAGTTGGAGCCACATGGTAGGGAGACATGCAGGTGTGAGTTAGGGGCCAGCTGCACCACGTCAGTGCCTAGATTCAGGTAGGCTCGACTTCAGACCTACAAAACCCACAGAGCCACAAGACCAGCATTGAACCAGTCACCCTGTCCCCTGCTTCCCTGAGGTCCTAACAGACACTAAAACCAGCTCCCATCTAGGGCTCCCACAAACTACTTCCAGATAGAGTGTCCTAAACATAGATAGCACTGAGGTCAGTAGGAGCTCCATTTAAGGCCCGGAACTCTGCGGTCACATCCCTTCCACAACCACCTCGTGAACTCCTTCAATTGTAGGAACCCACCAAAGATTTTTCCCCTCCAAGTCTAATAACTGCAGTGTTTGTTTTTACAAGTAAGACAACCCCACAATGCCCTAGAGACAGCAGACAATTTTAGTTAACACGAAGAAACATGAAAGAATGGCTCAAATAAATAACCAAGAGGCAAAGAAAGAAAATATTTCTGAGCTAAAAAAATATAATGCAACTAACTGTAAAATAATTTTTTTAATGATATTTCGGTAACCTCAACAGACTGACAAAAAATTCAAGGAAAGCAAGGAGAGCACAGAAAAAAATTTAGAAGAATTCAGAATTTTAGAAGAATTCAAAATGCTACAAAAACAAACAGGCAAAATGAAACCAAATTTGAAGCAATTTAAGACCTGCAACTTGAAATCCAGATTAATACTAAGATCTCAGAAATGGACAATACATTGAAAGGGCAAAGGAGGACATGTGAAGCAATGGAAGCCCAAATTACCCAACTTGAAGAAGTATGTTTCTCAATACAAGGGTGCTAGAAGAAAAATCTGGAAAAAAAAAAACAAAACAAAGAAAGCCTAAGAGTTATATGGGACACCATGATAAAGAACAACTTACAGGTGATTGGAATTCACAACAGAAGAGACAATAAAAATCACAGAGAAAATTGTTAATGACATGTTGGAAGAAAACTTCCCTACCATCATTAAAGATGAGAAAATAAGCATACAAGAAGCTGACCGAGCCCCAAAAAGAATAAATTCAAAAGAAAATCACAAGGTATCTCATAATAAAACTTTCCAAAACTAAAGACAGAGAAAGAATCCTGACAGCAACTCAGATAAAACTAAAAGTTACCTACAAAGGAGAAGCAATAAGATTAAACTGATTTCTCAGAAGAAATCATATAGGTAAGAAGGCAATGGGATGACTTATACAAAACTAAGAAAAAAATTGCCAACCAAGAATCATAAACCCAGCAAAGCTGTCCCTCAAACATGATGTCAAAATTAGGACATTTCTTAACAAATAGAAATTAAAGGAATTTGTAATGACTAGACCAGCTTTACCAAAAAAAAAGCTAAAGGGTGTTTTTTGAACTGAGAGTCAACAAGAGCAGACAACAAGCTGAGATGACCTTACATGACAAGACCGCCCAGAACGCAATCCAGATACGGAAGTATTTAAAGTAACACAAACCTACAAAACTGAAAATAGGAAGCTAGCGATAGCAATGTATAATGAAGTCAACTACAAAGCTAAAAAAAAAAAAAATGGAATAGTGTAGATACAGAACTTCTAGCTGGCAAGGAAGTCAAGTAGATTCCAAGATAAAATAGACTGTTTTAAGCAGGTAAAAATTAATAAATTGCAAGGTAACCTCAAAGAAAAATAATATACATGTACATCAAAAGAAAATCAGAAAGACTTAGTAAACATTCTTAATGACACAACAGAAAAGAAAATGAACAGAAAATCCACAAACAAAGCGAACTCAGCATAGGAAATTATGTGGAATAAAGAATCCAGCAGCACCACACAAAAGCACAGGGAATAATTACAGCAATCAATTCATTATACTAAATGCAAATGGATTACATGTACCAGTCAAGAGACACAGAGAGCAGAATGGATAAGAAAGCAGGATGCTTCAATATGCTGTCTGCAAGCAACATATTAAAACGATGAAAACTTCCTAAATACCACATCAGCAGAAGAATGGTGGAACAGACTTTGGTACATGCACACAATTAAATACACCAAAATGTTAAAGGATAATGAGAAGCACTTCCCAACATGGTTGAGCCTGAAGGACTTTATGCTGAGTGAAATTAGTCCAGCACAAAAGGGCAAATATTGTATGAGACCAATGTTTTAAATATATATATATTTTTTTAAACAAAAGGTTTTCTTGATAGAATCAATAATCTATGATGATACTGTGGAGGGTGGGGGAGGGTAGACACATGTTAACATGGGTGACAGGCAGGCAGAGGAAAGATGAAGGTAGAGGGAGACACAGGGAAGAAAGCAATAGCTAAAGTGAATACAGGTAAACACTTAACTGTTAGTACATGGAGGGGATTACAACCACATGGAGAAGCAAAATATATGATTTGTTCAATGTAAAACTCATGATCTGCTCTGTAAACCTTCACTCAATTCACAAGAAAAAATTGAGAAAAATTTCCATGAGTTTTCTCCCACAAACTTTTGGAAGCCCTCTGATATACCAACATCGAAAGCCATCCCTCATCTGGTTAATCGGTGGATCCGTTTAGTCAAGAATGCCAAACTCATCCCCACCACATGCAACAAACTGTTTCTCCATCAAAAACAACAACGAAAAAAAAAAACCCAGCCACCACATTCTGGCTTCACATAAACGAAGCTGTTTCCCTAAAGCCTGTGCCACACGGCATCAGCAGCCAGAGCTGAGTCTATCTACATTGGCTGTCACTTGCCCCTCCTATGTTGAGCGAATTAAAGACCGTTGATAATAAGATTGTGCTGCAGCTATTTTCTGCATTTGGAGGAGAAAATGGTTTTTACATATTTTTTTTAATCTGTCAAATTGAAAATTAAAAAAACAAAATCAAGTTTTAAAGCCCAGCAGAGATGAAAACAGTAAAAAGTGAGTTTCGAAAATAAGTTACCACAAACGGTCACAGCAGAGAACTCTCCAGGATGTTGATGTTTAAGAACGGGGAGCCCCGCCACGTCTGAAGTTACAACTTCAGCTGAAACTAAAAACTCGACTAGGGATACCCAGACATGTAGTGATGATGACATAAACAGTTCACAAAGAAGCCCCCGTTTATAAGATGTGGCAAAAGGGAGGCAAGGCTGCAGATGCCTTTCTGGCTCCACAGGACCGCCTGAGACCCCAGGTGGAAACTGTGAAGTAATAGAAGCAATTTGGTATTTAAATCTGTGAAGAGAGAAGTACACAGAAAGAAATGGAACAAACATCAGGGGAAATTGAGATTTCTTGTGGTGTTATTCCCCCAGTGGAAGTACTCAGCCCACTAAAACAGCTGTGAGAAATCTTGACTCTCTTACACTCTTTCATGACCACAGCCTGTCAGATTTTCCTCTACTCATGTAATTTCCATCACCTCAAAAGAGAATGTACGCCCTCCAAAGATGCAAAATTCACTGAAGTTTGGGGCTTTTTAAAAAAAAAAAAAATGAATAAACATTTTTAACCTAAAATAAACCTTATATAAAGATGAAGCCTAATAAATTCATTTTCACTCATTCTGCACCTTCCTAGGAGAGCTTAAAGGGCCTCTGTAACTCTGAGGGCTCGCTCCTCAGACAGCAAACACCGGGATCAGTGGGGAGACAGCCCTGGGGCATGGCCATGGCCAAGTTATTGGGGCCGGAAGCACAGTGCCTGCCTGCTTCTGAATCAGTCTTTCCATTAAGCTCACTTCTTATGGGAAGTAATGACCGTCAGGTGGGGCCACTCACTGTTTCTTTACACCTCTCTTTCTACTAAGTGGACACCCCATTTAGCCAGGCTACACATTCCAGAACACGGCCCTAAAGGAATGCACAAAAGCATTCTTAGCCCTTAAAATACTGACATGCCCTAAAGTCCTTCCATATTAGTCCTTGTAAAGACTCCTGAGTATTCTTTGCAGACATATTACTGGTGTTGCTAGCTGCACATTGAGTCAACCTGCAATTCACGACCAACTCATGCCCAACAGAAGAGTTGTGGAGCAGACAATTATGACACCAAGGGTTTTGTTGGCTGGTTTTGAAAGCAAGTTGCCAGGTCTTTCTTCCATCTTAGTTTTGAAACTCTGGTGAAACCTGTTCAGTATCACAGCCACACACACAATTCTCCACTGACAGACAAGTAGTAGCTACACATTGGCCAAGAATTGAACCTGGGTCTCCTGAGAGGAAGGCCAAGTATTCTATCACGAAACGACCAGTGTTCATTTATATACATGTTGTTGTTAAATGCCGTCAAGTCAGTTCCCACTCATAGTGACCCTGGATTGAGTTTACGAGGAGTGGCTGCTAAGTTTGAACCACTGACCTTTCACTATCCTGCAGTGCCACACCAAGACTCCTTATGTACATGAGGGGGCTTCAAAAAGTTCATGGAAAAATTCCTTTATTTTTCAGTTTAATCTCTCCACAGACTTTTGGAAGCCATTCATGTCTGTGTTTGTGTGTGTACATACACATATGTATACATATACATACAAACACATATGAGGGGTTTCCAAAATTCATGGGAAAATGGAATTGAAAGATAATAGAATTTTTTCCATGAACCAAGCAGATCGCCTGGAAAGCCACTGCTTTGGCTGAATCTTTTATTTTTAAGCACCCTAAAGAGCTCTAGTAGTGTAGTGGTTACATATCGGGCTGTGAACCTCAGATTCAGCAGTTCGAAACTACCAGCTGTTCCGGGGGAGAAAGATGAGGCTTTCTGCTCCTGTAAAGATTTACAGCCTCGGAAATGCTGTACAGGGTCGCTATGAGTCAGAACCAACTCCATGGCACATAACAACAACAAACAAAATAAAGACATATTACTCAGAGAACTTGTTTGCAGCCATCCACTGATTGCAGAGACATGTTTAAACATGTTTTGTTTGGAATAAACCCATATATATATACTAGAACCCTACTATTAAAACATTTCAATTTACCCTTATATGTACTAAATAAGATGTGTTCGAGCAGAAAACGAATACAAGATTAAGTAATGAGCAACTGAAGACAACACCTGACAAGAATCTCACCCTGTTTCCCCAACTGCCCACTATCAGCTACTTCAGTGTTCAAAGTAACTTTATTGA
>NW_006408583.1:7599896-7603637 GCF_000296735.1 Chrysochloris asiatica | reverse complement strand
TGAGGACTCTAGATTCATGGAAAGAGAGGGACTGAGAGCTGGTGGCCAGGAGGCAGGCTTGCAGAATGTCCTCTTTGGTGGTTTAAATTATTATATATGCCTGAGTGTTTTTAAAAAAATAAAAAATAAAAGAGCTAAAACAAATAGAGAGAAATACTGTTAACTGATGGTACATGGAGAGGATTATATAATCATTGTAATGAAGCAAAGTGTATGATTTGTTGAATGTAAAACTAATGATCTGCCCTGTAAACTTGCACTCAAATCACAATAAAAACTTTTTTAAAAATCATAATTTACATTTCTTTGTGTGAAGAGAGTTTGGTCTTCAATTGTGAGACCGAAGGGGGAACCAACATGTTTTCTGACTCTGACTTTCGTTTACACTAATAACGTGAGAGAAGACTTATGTCAAACAAATCTGTGTTGGAAGATGTACAGCCAGTATGCTCCTTAGAAGCCAGGATGGCCAGACTTACCTTTCATACTTTGGACATGTATCAGAAGGGACCAGTCCTTTGAGAAACATATCATGTTTGGTAAAGTGGAGGGTCAAGGAGGCCCTCAACAACAGTGACAGCTGCAGTGGACTGAAGTGTAGCATTGATTGTGAGATTGGTGTTTCATTCTGTTGTGCATAAGGTCAGTATGAGACGGCACCTACCAATAGCAACAGCAACAACAACATCACATGTAGGAGTCACACATTTGTATATATCCAATTCAGCTTTAGCTTTACACAATGGAATAGCGATAGTTTAACAAACCCAAACCAATAGAGAAAAAAAATTTGTTAAGTTTTTTTTTAATTATCAAGGCTAGTTTTTAAATAATCCAAGATCCAATTATACAATTTATAAACCATTCTACCTCTCTCTCATGATTGTGAATCTTGTCAGCATTAAGAGGGAAGAAAAAATGACGCAAAATATTTCATTTTGTTTAACCAAAGCAAGTTAAGAGATGAAAGAGTACCAATATTGAAAGAAAGATTTGGGGACTTTGTTTTCACTTAATCTAGTCATCTCCTGGTAATGTCGTGGGTCACACATTGGTCTGCTAACTGTGAGGTCAGTAGTTCAAATCTACCAGCCACTCTGCAGAAGAAAGATGAGGTTTTCTGCTCCCATAAAGACTTACAGCCTCGGAAACACGATACAAGGTTACTAAGAGTCAGAACCAGCTCCAAAGCACACCCCTACCACCTGTCCCATCTCATTAAAGCCCAGGGGTCAGAACCAGCTCCACAGCACACAACCCCACCACCAGTCATCATCTGCAGGATCTGTGACTCTAACCCAACAGTCATGCTCAGAAACCCTGCACAGGGTCCCTATGTGTTGGAACTGATGGGATTTAACAGCACTATCAGCCACCATCTGGGGGTTAAGAGCTAGCTGAATTTTCTTAAACCTTCAAGACCTCTTCAGGCACACTTAGAGGTTCTAAGAGGTCTCACTCCTAAAAAATATCCCGCTGCCCTGGAGTGAATCCCAGCCTATCGCAAACCTACAGGACAGAGTAGAGTGGCCTCAGAGGGTTCCCCAAGGCTGTGAGTTTAGGGAAGCAGAGTGCTCCATCTTTAGTTCAGGGAGTGGCTAATACAGCCGAACTGCTGACCTGTTGGTTAGCAGCTCAACACTTAACCACTGCGCCACTAGGGCCTCTTCATGTCACCCCTCACCCTCCCAAAATGGGCTGGCCTAAATTACTGAACTCATCTGTAACAAAGAAGATTCACAAGTACCTATAACAATTAACACCAACAAGAAGCTACCAGCAGATACATACATGTCAATGATTCTCATTTGTGGTGTTAGAATATCTAAAGGTTGAGTCCGTATGTTATGGACCTGTTGGAAGACTCAGGCAGAACCAGAGTAACTCTGCAAGGTTCTCACAGAACTACTGCTCCACCTGCTCAGTGCTTCAGTGCAGAACACTCCAGAACATCACAAAAGGACCCTCCCTCAACATGCTCACGAATGCACTCCCCTTGCTTAGAACTCAGACAAGCAAACTTACGATATTTGTGGGGGTTCTACTGTTCATTTTTTTATAAGGAAAGTATACCCTGTCCATAGCAAAGGAGTCTTTTTAGGCCCCCCTCAGGAGATATGGTCTATTATAAATAAACACGTGTTTTGATTTAGACATCAATCACCCAATGGCCTTTGTTGTTGTTAAGTGCCAACGAGTCGGTTCCAACCCATAGCAACCCTGTATAGATAGGGTTTCCAAGGAGCAGCTGGTGAGCGTGAACTGCTGAACCGCCAATCTTACAGTTCAAACGACTTTGCAGTCTGGCACATTAACCCACAGCGCCACACCAGGACTCCATTATAAATAAACACGTATTTTGATTTAGACGTCAGTCACCATTTGTCTGTTTTTGTTGTTCAGTGCTGTTGAGTCGGTTCCAACCCATAGCGACCCTGTATAGAGTTTCTGAGGAGCAGCTGGTGAACTTGAACCACTGACCTTGAGGTTCAAACAGCTTTGCAGTCTGGCGCATTAACCCACAGCGCCACACCACGACTCCTCCACCACTGGCCTAGTTGGTAACAAAAACTGAATTCTGCAGCAACAAGGCCATGAGGCTGTTCCCAAGGATCAGACACTCAGCTTTGCCCCAGAAACCGCTCTGCTTCCATCAAATCTCGGCCAACCTTTCACAACCTCCATCTAGACGGAAGACGACCCCTGAAGGTATCTAACCATGAGCCCCTCTTGTAGGCATTTCACTCAAACTGGCTTTCAGATGAATTTTACAAAATGTTAGGGGACCCAGGCCGAACGAAAGAAAGAAGTTTGTGGACGTGTGACTAACAATTGTGGACCACAGCATGATGCTGGTGATTCTGCACGCAATATACAGGTGGTGGGTTGTGGGTGGTGGTCATGTGCTGTGGAGTCGGTTGCAATTCTGGAAGAAGTTCTAAACGTGACCTGGGTAACAGAAAGTGAAGGCGGCTGCTTTGTCAACAGCAGTCCTTTTGCTTTTTCAGAGTTCATGTCGCCCCCTTGTGGGAAACAGGAGAGTAGCGTTTCCTGGTGGTTCTCAATTTTTTGGCACCAACGTGATGGAGAGGACATGCCCCACATCTCAGGGTAGCAGCTAATCCCCACAGTTTAGGAATGTAAACTGTCACATCATTGATTTGTCAAGAGGAACTGGAAGTTCAGTTTTTGTTTTATTTTTTTTTAATCAAGAAATGTCATCTATGTTAACCAATTGCATTCTTTGTTGTTGTTGTTAGATGCCACCAAGTCAGTACCAACTCATAGCCACCTTATGCACACCAGAATGAGACACTGCTCAAATCTGGGCCAAACTCACTACTGTTGCCACACTTGAACCCTTCGGCGGGAAAATAAAGGCAGGTGCCCAGGTATGTTTACCACCAACCAGTACAGTCTGATGAGTCTGGAATACTGACTGTTCATACAGTATTTTTTTTTAATCATTTTTTTTTAAACCACTGCCATTGAGTTGATTCTGACTCCTGGAGGCCCTATATGACGAAGTAGAATGGCTCCACTGGCTCCAGTAGTTAGTGACGGGGTGTCATTCAGCACAGTTAGGAATACCCTCACCTCCCACGTAGGAGAGGCAGCTGCTATTTCTGGCCACACACTGCATACGCAGTCACCTACTGTCTGTCAGTGGAGGCTCACAAGTTGCTACAATGCTGAATAGATTTTGACAGAGCTTCCAGACCAGAATGGACTAAGAAGAAA
>NW_006408583.1:7596951-7598116 GCF_000296735.1 Chrysochloris asiatica | reverse complement strand
GCTAAGGGATTTTGCCAAAGCCAACCCTGCTATGGAAACCATCCTAAAGGAAGTTCTGTGGACTGAGAACCAACAAGAACAGACAACAACTACAGAATGACATACATGGCAGCATCACCCTGAACTCAATCGACAAATGGAAGCATCAAGAACAGAATAAAATTTTAAGAACAGAGGATCTGGGAGATCAGTCTATGATCAAAACAATTATAATGTGAAAGAAGGTAAACACAGAGGAACAGAGATCCAGGTGGTGGGAAGGTCAGGTAGATTACTGTCTTAAATGGAGGGAAAAACTAATGGAATATAAGGTAACCACAATGGGGCTGGGGTAGAGTGTTTAGTTTGGGCGTTGGGGAGGGCAATACAAGAAGCGGGGAGGATAGGGGAACACTGAGACAGGTTTGCATGGTCTAGTGGAACAGAGGTAAATAGTGATGCATACTCAACCTTGGAAGAACAGGGCTCTGGGAAACAGGGATATAGGTATAGCTTGAAGAGGGTAAATAATACTAAAATCCTTGGCTGCCTTATGAGTATTAGTTTCCCTTGCCTACTATTATAAAAATAGACACTTGAGTAGGATAGAAAGGAATGTTGGGAAACATGATTACAGAAAACTTATAAGCCTGCCTTCAGCCTATAACTGATTGGAATACCTAAAAGGGGTTCTAGAACTTGCCCCATGAAATAGGCCTCGTGCAAAGCCTTTACAGAGTATAGGACCTTAGGTGGAATCCTGAGTCCCACCCAAAACCCTATGAGGTGGGACATTCCCACTAGAAAGGACAAGCAGACTGGAACAGCTACAGTGACAGAAGATACATCTTCAGAGAAAAAGAATCAGGAAAAACCCAAAACAAAAATATCAACATGACTGACTACTGTAAGACTAAGCAAGCTGTTCACCAGGAAGACATCAAGGCTAGCAATCAAGTTCCTTCAGGACAAATTCCCCTCTAAGACTGAAACTCAAAGGGAACACACAAACAAGCATGTAAGCTTGCTGGTGGCCACATTAGTATACTGGTGAGTGGAAGAAGCAGAAAGGCATCAATGAAGAAATGGACTGAGTTCAACCCCAGTCCATTGAATCCCGTTGACCTGGAGATGAGAAAGAGAAGAGGAAGGGCTGGTTGGTCCAAAGTGTGGTGAGACCTGAGGA
>NW_006408583.1:7596075-7596851 GCF_000296735.1 Chrysochloris asiatica | reverse complement strand
AGGGTGTAAATCTTTACGGGAGTAGAAAGCCTCATCTTTCTCCCGCAGAGTGGCTGGTAGTTTCGAACCGCTGACCTTAAGGTCTATAACTACCGTTAATAAGAAGAATTAACTGAAATTTGCATTGTTAGATGGAAAACTGGTCTCCTTAAATCTGCACCTCCAATTCACAATTAAAAGCTAAAAAAAAATCCAAAAAATAATAGTAATGTTTCTATATAAACCAAAACCAAACCAAACCAATCCCACTGCCAGGAAGTCAATTCTGACTCGTAGAAATCCTGTATAGGATTTCTAAGGCTGTTAATTTGTACACAAGCAAAAAGCCTCATCTTTCTCCCACAGAGCAGATGGTGGGTTTGAACAGCTGACCTTGTGGTTAGCAGTCCAGTGCTCATCTTACAGTGCCACCAGGGCCACTGTAACTCATTTTCTAACTCTTCTATTTCTCAAATTCCTATTCAACCACCTAATCTGCGTTCATTGCCACTCTTGTTACAAGGAGGCAGGAATGGCCACAACTGGACCATCACAAAATACTTCCTATGCTCTCCCTTTGCACTGTGAACTCCAAGCCTATGGATGATTTTAAGGACAAACCATCGGAGTTCTATTGATTAACATAAAGTTACTCAGCCATACATGACTGAGACAGACACCCCTGAGCACACAGAGACTTGTCCTTCACTAAACCAAGTACATAAATTACATTTACCAAAAGTTGCCCTTAATAATTTACATTTCTACCCATTCAGAACCTTCTGAGGTGGGACAGC
>NW_006408583.1:7577429-7586785 GCF_000296735.1 Chrysochloris asiatica | reverse complement strand
AACATTCAGTGTTCCCATGTTCTGTTTGAACAACTGCCTCTTGGTCCAGGTACAGATTCCTCATGAGCACAAATAAGTGTTCAGGAATACTCATACTTCGCAATGTTGTCCATAGTTTGTCATGATCCACACGATCGAAAGTAAGTAGTGACCAGCAATGTTGCTAAACACCCTACAGTACACAGGTCAGGTTTTGTGTTTCAAAATGTCCATAGTAATGCAGTTGAGTAGCCCTGCTGTTGTCTAAGATTAGCCTTTCATTTTCATAAATAAGCACAATAGGTACAAAAGGCAATTTAGGCACACATTTTAAATTAGCATTGGTTTTTTGTTTGTTTTCATGTCTAACACCTAAAACACTCCTTTGTTTGAAGAATCCCCACTATATTCATCTTGTGGGAAGCAAGACTCACCAGCCACCAGCAAAACCAAAGAAAGAATCTTAAGTAATTTCCCACAGTGCAGTGCAGTGATAAAGAGAACCTTGGTGAGTTGTCATCTGTCCCCACAGTGCAGCTGGATATGTGCTGAATCATCCAGGGGTCTCTCCTCCCAACCCTTACCTCCAAAGTGAGGTCTGAGCAGGTGACCAATCTGAAACTCCCATCTAAGAATTTTCATCTAGAGCAGACATTTTTTTGTTTTCAGTTGGGATGACAGTGGAGCACTGATGGCTGTGGAGAGTCCCCTCTACAGCAGGGACTCTGGCAAGGGTAGTTCTGTGTCCAGTGACAGCAGAAGCCCGCTGCAGCCTGGTCAGCCCGGAGAGGCTTTCAAAGTGTTGTCCCTAGTTCACCTGCATCCGAATCCGCAGAGTTCATTGGCAAAACAATGCCATTACCAGGTGGTTGTTGTAGAGTGATTTGGGCTGTGGTTCTGTCCTCTCCTGTGGCTCCCCTTTCAAGCTTGCTCTCTCATCTTCCCAGCAACTCTCTTAGTGGCCACATAGACTTTCATTGAAAAACTTGCTACCATCCAGCTGGTTCTGACTATGGCAACTCATGTGTCAGAACCAAACTGAGCTCCACAGGCTTTTCAGAACTAGAAGGTCAGGCCTTTCTTCCAAGGAAATCTCTGAGTGGACTAGAACCTCCTACCTTTCATTTAGCAGTTTCATTTGTCTCCATCTATTTAAGTCATCCAGTGTCCATTTCAGTGGTCTCTCAACCAAGAGATGGAGAAGTTTGCTCTCGAGAACATAATATTATATTCTAAGACAGCCACTCTGGGGCATCATCATTAAAAGTTACCACAGTGAGTCCTTACATCATCTTATGGAGAGATAAGAAGCTTGAGAGGAAAGGACACCAGAATAGAAGCCCTCCATCCATACACAGGGATGATTCAGCGCATGCCCAACGTGCACCGTGGAGACAGAAAACAAGTTCCCATGTTTCCCTTTCCCACTCTTCCACATTATGTGAAGCTACTTAACTTTCTTCAAATTCCTTTTTGAGAAGAAAGTAGCTTACTAAAACCCATTTCTAGTGAAACATGACTGGATTATCTTGGTTCATGGAGGTGTCATGGTTGGCGGCAAGGAGCAAGTTTTGAGGTGGGTGTGATGTGGGACATCATAAGGAAAGACAAGAAAAAAGCCATTCCAGCCTTTTGCTAGAATGTATTTCCAAAGATCATATACTCCCCCAAAACTCTGGCCCTTAGTGCCCCCTTCAAGTCTGGAAATAAACTTACACATATTCAGGCAAATAACAGACAGGCCTACAAGGGGGACAAAAATGCCAGGTAGGTCTTCATGCCCTAGAAAAATCAATCATGTGAGACCAAACAGGCTGCATTAACCCAAGGACAAAGTTCAGAAGGATTAGGGACAAAAGGAGGAGTGGAAATGGAAGCCCAGGGCAGTGGGTACTTGATGTTCCAGTGTGGTGACAGTCACTGAGCTGTCCTATCACATGTGTATGTGCATGGATTGTTGACTGGAAAACTGATCTGCTCTGTAAATCTTCACCAAATTCACAATAAAAAGTTAAAATTAAAAAAAAAAAAAAACCAAAGACCATATATACTGGTTATTTGAAGCTTGAAATGTATTTCCCACAAAACCACTGCTTCACATAGTGGGTAGAGTCCCAGGCTAGCCTGCAAAAGCCTCCTTAACTACTACACATAGACATACTCAGGGAAAGTGAAAAAGCAGATTCTGCAGGAGAACTGGACAGATGAACAGAGAGGCTAATGTGTGCATTTATACTTGAAATGTAGCTGACTTAAGAATCCTTTTGACTATTGGTTTTTGCAGACACATATGGCTCTCAGCTTATTCTTATCACACGCACCCATAGTTCTTTGCTCCATTGTAGACTTTCAATCATCATATTAGAATAAATGCTCTTCTCTCTTTTCAGAAATCTAGTTCTCAGTAGTGACAGGGGGCTGTTGAAATCATTTTGTCAAACCTCCTGCCCAACGCAGGAATCCTTTCCACGGCATTCCAACAGGCACACACTCAGCCCAAGAGCCAGACGCTGTCCACTCCAAGTCCCTTTGGTTTCAACTGCTGTCAAAGTCTTATTCATACTGATCTCAAGTCAGTTTTCATGGAGACCATTTGCTGGTCTTAATTTCTACCCTTGGAGCAACCTAAAATAAGAGCAAGCACCCTTCAACAGAATGTTGTTGTTAGGTGCTGTTGCGTCTGTTTTAATTTGTAGTGGCTCTATACACAACAGAATGAATGAAACCCTGCCTGGTTTTGTGCCATCATCACATTTGTTGTTATGTTTGAGCCCATTGTTGCTGCCACTGTACCAATCTATCATGTCGGGGGTCTTCCTCTTTCTCACTGACCCTCCACTTCACCAAGCATGGTGTCCTTCTCCAAGGACTGGGATTTCCTGATGACATACATGTCTGAAGTAGGAGAGACAAAATTTCACCATCCTGGCTTATAAGGAGCATTCTGCTTTACTTCTCCCAAGAGAGATTAGTTTGTTCTGCAGAATGTTGTTGTTGTTAAGTGTCACTGAGTCAGTTCCAACTCATATCAACCCTGTACAGGATTTCTGAGGAGCAGCTGGCGAGTTTGAACCACTGACCTTGCAATTCAAACCGACCTTGCAGTCCAGTGCGTTATCCTGCAGCACCACACCAGGACCCCTAGTTGCCCATCTCATCTGCCCATGTCCTGGCACCTTGTCTAGTTCAAATTTTCCCCATGACTCTGCCATCCTGGTCACCTCCATCATTCACTTACTGGTCTCCTTTTTTAGAAAAATAAAGTGTCCAAGTGGAAAAGTATCCTTCAGTTGTGGCCTGACCAGACCAATTCCAGTGGAGTAAATTCATGTGCTGACCTGGACACCCTACTTCCATTTAGCCTAAAACTAAGCTAATGTTTCTTAGCAGCCACATCATGCCATAAAATCATATTAAATTGTGGTTAAGCAAAACCCAAAGATTTTTTCAAATATCAATGCCAAGACAAACCTTCCCCATTACAAATATGCATAATTGATTTTTCATCCCAAATGTACAACTTCAGGTTTACTCTTGTTAAGTTTCAGCTTGGTTTTGTTTTGGCCCAGCATTCAGACGGTCAAGGTAATTCTGAATCTTGATTCTGTCATCTATTGCACTAGTTAAACTCTTCCCATTGAGGGCTTTCAGTAAATTTGATAAGGATGCCTTCTATGACTTCATCCAAATATTGATATAAAAACTGTTGAACAGGACAAGGCTAATGACAGACCATGGCACTAAAGCCAGTGTTCCCAGCTGGCAAAAAACCACCAGTCAACATTCTTTGAGTCTGCTTGTTCAGTGCGATGAGAATTATAATAATCCGGTCACCCAGCCCATCTCTCCCAACTTTATCCACAAGGACAGCTTGGCAAGTATCAAGAGGCTCATCATTTCCTCTTCTAGTCACTTTCTCCTCACCCCCACACCATATCACACAAAACAAGACCCACGCCCAGTTTTCACTGTGTAACCCCTCATCCCTAACCTTCATTGACTCATGGGAAGGGTCCCTGATATCCGAGGAAACAAGTCAGAGACTGGCCCAATCAGACTCCTTGCAATTTGGAAATTGTATTCTAAATTCTAATTAGTCTCTTTTTTGTTTTGGTTTTTTGGTTTTTGTTGGCTCTATTTCTTTTTTAAAAATTGTTATTATGTTGTTGTTATTGAGAATACACACAACAAAACATACAATTCAACAGCTTCAACATGTACAATTCTGAGACGTCGATCATTTTGACTTGTACAACCACGTTCACTCTGCTTCTTTCTTTTCCCCCAATGAGTCTCTTTGGTTACGTGAGATGAGAAGTCATGGACAGCTAGGGCTGGAGCCACCACATAAGACTGATGCTCAGCGGAACTCCGAGTGCTGAAAGGAAGCTGGCTCAGCCGTACCAAAGAACCCATGAGGTCCAAGACAGACATTCTAACTAACCATTCTAAAGGTCAGGGAAGCATCCATCTAGTACATCCTCCTTTCTCCTCCACTGTCCTAGGGTCACCAACAGTGGCCCCAGGAACCCTCTTGTAGAGACCCCGGGATAGAATTTCTCTGCGCCTAAACAAATACCATTATAGAGAACAGAGGCTACCTCATTGTCTGGTAACAATTAATTTTACGATTTTACAAGTCCAGAGATGTTAAAGAACCTGGACAAAGTCACAAAGTTCACAGATGAAAATTGGAGTGAAATCCAAATGTTCTAATCACTGGTCCATATTCTTCCAGTAACACTGCCATTGGCCCTCTCACTTGAAGCAGGAGAAAAGATATCCAACTCGGATTTTCATTTTGAGCTACTGTTCATGGATGTTATGTGGATTCATTTGTAGAACAGAGTTGGCATGTGCCATATTGGAAAAAGAAAATGGATAGCTGAAAGATTTTTTATTTTTAAAACAACCATCCTATAAAGCATAATATATATAAAATTAACTGATCAACACAGGCAATAGGTTAACTACTTCCTTGTTACAAACTAAATTGGTTAACTTCGAGTAAGAAACTTTTGTTTATCCTACAGCGTACTGCCATGGAGTTAATTCCATCTTGTAGCAACACTATACAGTAGAGGAGAAGTACCCCATGGAGCTCTAAGGTTGTAAATCTCTACAGAAGCAAACTACTTTCTTTCCCCCACAGAATGGCTAGTGGGTTCGAACCACTGACCTTTCAGCTAGCAGCCAACACTTAACCATGTTACCAGGGCTCCTACTTGAAGATCTGGGCTATTCAAAATATAGGGATATATTTGGAGAAGCACTTAACTTGACAGTCATTTAGAAACATTGTCCTTTCCTTCTAGAGAAACATTCTTAGAACTTTCCAGGTTGTTTTGCACAAGTCAGTAACCAAAAACACAGAACCGAATGGTAGAGTGCACTACGTAGGGGTGTTGTTTTTTTGTTGTTAAGTGCTATGACTTTAATCCTCACAGGCATGGGTTTTAAGATTGGGAAAGCTCTAAACTGAATAGGAATTTACTTCTAACGTTACTGAACTTGAGAAGCATAAGAATATCCAGACTGAACATCAGGAGTCCCTGAGAGAACATGTGGAAAGCCCATGCCTACCCTCCCAATTTCATCAAGTCCCCCAAGTGCTTAAGTCCATTGTTAGTGGTGGTGTTAAAGTGCTATCTACTCAGTTCTAACTCATAGGAACCCTGTTTAGGGTTCCCAAGGAGCAGCTGGAGGGTTTAGGCTGCCAACCTTGAGGTTAGCGTCCAGTGCTTATCCCATAGCGCCACCATCTTGTAATTCACTGCAAAGCATTTATCATTATTAAACATTCAATAAATGAGCCAACAAGAAAACTCAAACTCTTCCTTAGAGAGTTAGTTCCATGCTTACCCTTCTGAGGACCTCAGAGCCTGATACACCATAAGCTGGCATCTTCATCTGTATTTATCTAGGCATGTCTGGGATGAGTGCTGACTCAGTCCTCACAACCACCCCATTTTACTGATGAGGAACTGGAGACAGAAGCAAAGACTTCACTCTAATATTGCTCAGAGTGAACTGTTAGTGAAAAGGTGAGGATTTAAACTCAGAGGGTCCAACTCCAGAATCCATGCTGTAACCCCCATATTAGTCATCCTCTCACAGTAAATCATCAATAAATTATTTGTTGAGTAAAATAACAAAGTAAGAAAAATGGCAAGAATGAAATAGGGATAAAACATCTTTGTTGTTCTTGTGAAGTGCCTTGAAGTCAGTTCCGACTCATAGCCACCCTGTATAGGGTTTTCAAGGAGTAGCTGGTGAGTTTGAACTGCCGACCTTGTGGTTAGCAATGTAGTGCTTATATTACACCATGCCACACCAGGAGTCTTTTAAGGAACTATTAAACAAGTTGTCAGTGAGTCAATTCCTGCTCATAGTGATCCCATGAGCTACTGTCAGAGCGGAAGTGTGCTCCATAGAGTTTTCAAGGACTGATTTTCTGGAAGTAAATCGCCAGCCTTTCCTCCAAATTCCCTCTGGATAGATTCTCATCACCAACCCTTTCAGTTAGCAGATGAAGGCAGTAATCAGTTCAAACTCACCAGCTGCTCCTTAAAAACCCTATACAGAGTCACTATGAGTTGGAACGGATTCACCAGCACTTCAACAACAGCAAAATTTAGATATGGGTATTTATTTCAACAAGGGCTTCAAACTGATTTGTTTTTTGATTCGACCCCCTACTAAGAATTTGCAGTTTCCACGCTAGATATACCGAGTCAGAATCTATAGTCTAACAAGATCACCTGGGGAATCTGGTTAAACTGCAGGTTCTGAATGAGTATGTCTGGGATAGAAATGTACAATCTCAGCAAAGTGTTCAACTGAGTGCAGTTCGAAGTCCACATTTCAACAGAGTGCAGTTACTTCTGTTGGAGAAAAAGCCTATGTTATTCTTCTCAAAACTCACTGAAGGGTCTTTGTGAGCCCCATTCACATCCTGAGACCTTTAAGAGCCCTCCTGTGATTTGCCTGCATCAGACGAGCTCCTGGACGGTCTCCCTCTTAGCTTCAGGCTCGAGTGCTGAGGAGGACGTAATGTCTTCCATGTCCCTATGCCCACTGTGCCCCATCCCAACATAACCTCTCTTTCAGGACCCACCACTAACTAAGTTCCGGGCCTATAACTCCTCTCCCACCTTATCCTCACACCTAGCCTAATCCTCACATCTAGCCTGAGAATGTTGTGTTGTTATCAATGCCATCAAGTTGGTTCCAACTCAAAGCAACCCTGTATAGGGTTTCCAAGAAGCAGCTGGTGGGTTTGAACCACTGGCCTTGTGGTTCACAATCCAGTGTTTATCCTACAGCACCACACCAGGACTCCTGCCTGAGATAAGACAGTTATTGTCTGTAGTTTAGAAACCAGTAACTTGCACAAAATCACAGTTAAGAAGTGGTAGAGTCAAGACTTAAGCCCAGACATAGCCACAGAGGACTAGAGCAGAAGTGAGGGGAGATGCACAAGAACAACCATACTTGCAGATAGTACTCATTTGACCTGGCTTCAATGGCTGGATGACCAGAACTCAACTAGAGGGAAGAAAAAGAGGAAAGAAAGAGTAATTCGCTACAATTTGATGAACTTGACCTATGCTTGTGGATGTAGCAGCTCAAAAGAGGGAACGAATCTTTACAGCGAGGATCATTCCCACCTCCTCGGTACACAGGGTTGACAGGAATGGGCAACTTAAACATTCGTTACCCAAAGTGGGGGCGCTACAAAGGCATTAAGTGACTGGTTTACAAGCTTTCAAGATGGAGCCTAGTTCCAGAGGGCACGGGGGAAGGCAGAATCTTCACTGAGTGGTTTCCAATCTGTCTGGATGGGGCTGGTAAAAGGAGATGGGTATAAGACTCTTGTGGTTCAACAGTGAATAATTGCTATCAGGACTGATTGTGAGTGTTGCAAATGTAAAGGTAGACGTTTTGTAACAAAAGGAGGGGATTGATTGATTTTGCAGTCCAGGAGCAGAGGACCCTGGGACCATTAAGGGAGAAGAGCGGAGTGCGGGACCCTATCCAGAGAAGCAGTGACGCCAGAGAGGGAGGCAGAGACGAGATGATGATGTGGAGAGATGGAGTGGCTGGGGACTCTGGACTCAAGGAGGGAGAGGGGCCGTGTGTTGATGGCCAGGGGGAAGGCTTGTGGGGTATACCCTTTGGCCATTTGATTATGCATGCAGGGAACTGTAATCATTGCAATGAAACGAAATAAGATAGAATGAATGTAAACCTAATGTTCTCACATGTAAACTACCATATAATTCACAATAAAAACTTAAAGACTTAAGCCCAGGCAATTTGATTGCAGTGATGACTTTCCTTACCACAACACTATATACTACTTCCACCTCCACACAAGCCACTCCCCAAAGCCTTCCCGATACCTCATCCCAAAGTACTCTCGCCCCACCACTGAAATTCTATTATCACTTAGATTGTTGGTCCTATTCATTTGAAGCTTAGTTATTTCCCTGCCGCTGCCCCCTCCCTCCTCCCCACCACAGATGCCCCACCCACCTCACTCCCCACCGTGAGACATGGCATCATCCTAAAGCTAACTATAAATCATATGAAGGTCAGTCTCTAATTTTTAACATCAATGGAGGAAGGGTGTTTAAAACCACTCCCCACATATAATGGAGTTGAGTACAGAGAACTTACTGATCACTTTGCATACTGACTTTGTTTGCTTTGTATTCTTAATTTTGTTGAGAAGCATATACCAATTCAACTGTTTCTACATGTACAGTTGGGTATCACTGATTATAGTCTTCAAATTATAAGAGTATTCTCATCCTCATTTTCTGAGTTGTTCTTCCACCATTAAGAAACTCTATCCCATAGCATTTCTATCTAATCTTTTGAGTTACTGTTGTCACTTTAATCCCCTATGTTGTTGTTAAGTGCCATCAAATAGGTTCTGACCCACAATGACCCTGCATAGGCTTTCCAAGGAACGGCTGGTGAGTTTGAACCAACAACCTTGCAGATCAAACCAATTTTGCAGTCCAGCACATTAACCCACAGCACCACATCAGGATTCTTAATCCCACATTGTTGTTGTGAAGCGCTGTCGAGTCAGTTCTGACCCATAGCGACCCAGCATAGGGTTTCCAAGGAGCTACTGGTGAGCTTGAACCACCAACCTTGTAGTGCAAACCAACACTGCAGTCTGGTGCATTAGCCCGCAGCACCACACCAGAGCCCAGTAATATCATACGTTGTTGTTGTTGTTAAGTGCTGTCGAGTCGGTTCTGACCAATAGTGACCCTCTATAGGGTGTCCGAGGAGCAGCTGGTGAGCTTGAACTGCCAACCTTACAGCTCAAATGGCTTTGCAGTCTGGCACATTAACCC
>NW_006408583.1:7546304-7575792 GCF_000296735.1 Chrysochloris asiatica | reverse complement strand
AGGCTTGGATTTTTTCTTCAGTTTCCTCAGCTTGAAAAACGCTGAGCATGTTCTTCCTTTTTGGTTTTCTGATTCCAAATCTTTGCACATTTTATTGTAATATTTGGCTTTAGCTTCTTGAGCTGATCTTTGAAATTTTCTGTTCAGCTCTTGGACCTCCTCATTTCTTCCCATACAGATATTACTAAAAGAGCATAGTGCTCAAGGCAGATCTTTTTTCACCAGTTCAGTTAAACTATTGTTTGGTTTTAAGAAGACTCCAGAGGATATTTTTGAAATTCTGTTCTCCATTTTTCCCCTTTTGATCAGGATTCTTCAGTAGAATCTTGGCTCAAAATGTTCAGTAATAATAGCCAGGCGTTGTGGGTCTCACGGTAAAAGAGGTAGTCGTTCGTGGAGCAACAAGTCGTTCGTGGAGCAGAGGAAGGAGAGTCAGGAATGGGAGGGGAGTATGGAATATGACAGATCATTTTTTAACTGCTGTAATTTGAATTACTATTGTTATAACCTATTTTTACAATATCTGAATGTTGACAAAGTATATAAAATGGCTTACTCATTTATACGATGAAAGGCATATATGAACAATTAAGCACTAATTCTGAAATCACGAAAGTGCCATTTTTTTTTGAGAAGCGCATAACTTAGCTCAACAAAAAAGGTGCAGAAATCCTATAGTAAAAATAATTCAGAGTGAAAATAAAAGGGATTTTTTAAGTTGGGGGAGGGTGGCTTCTTTTTCTTCTCTACCTAGATTCTACCAAAAATTAAATGTTACGGCAAGTATCTGTTAAAAGGCTGTTCTTTGTCTTTTTTTTTCTAAATCAGAATTTATGAAGTCAATTTTATTTAAATTAGAAACAAGAATTCTCCTTAAAACAAGTAATAGCAAACCAATTCCCCGATTTTTTCCTTCCTCTTAATTTGTAACAGAGGCTGTAAGAAAATAAAATCTAAGGTTAAGGAAATTTCCATCAATGTGAAGAAAATATTTTCCAAAATTAAAATAACAAGTTCCTCCCCGGTTAACATAACTGATTTAAGTTGCAGATACAAGGCTGCCCTGGAGAACACCTTCCTCCCCAAGCTTTGTGGAAAGGCCAAATCCACGTCCTTTTCAGCAATTTGTGAGTCCTCTCGGGGACTACCTTTTTATGAAATGCTGCACATGCTACCAATGCTATATAAATAGTTCATGATACATTACCCAGGCCTGGAATTTCCTGTGCGATTGCACCAAATCATCTAAATTGTGCACTACAAGCCATAAAAAGAGTCAGATGTAAATGTAACTCCCTTTCCAATCCTTTGATTCATCTATTTTTTAAAAGCATCTTAGAAAAAACACAGTTACTATCTTCACATTTTAACATCAAGAGATATTTGCTATTACTTTGTATTACTTTACTAAACTGGCTTTTACAATTACAGTTTTTTTGTCTAGGAATCTTCATATTCTAATGTGTAGTCAGAAAAGGCCCACTGGGACTTGAAACACCATCTGATATTTCCAAAACTTTAAAATTCTACCATCTAGCAAATTGTCTGATATGCAGGAGATGAATAAGACAAATTGATTGACCTAAATTGTACCTAATGCTTCACAAAATGCCTTCCTGTGTTTTCAATGTAATCCCAATGCACCAATTTCCTTATCTATAAAATAAAAGAGCTAGAGCCCACTCAGATCTCAGTCTGCTTTAGAATGCTGATTCACATTTTACTTTATCTACAACCCCTGTGGCTTCAGATTTAGTGATCTGGGGCCAGAAGAGCTCAGGAAACCTAAAACATCCTCAGGGAAAACGGAGGAGCAGATCCAGAATCCAATGTTCAAACTAAGGGAGGCTTCCCTTGTGGAGGGACTCCCCAGGATGATAATAGTGTATGACAAAGTGCTTTAAAATGTTCACAGCAGAGTAGAAACGTAAGATGGTAAAATGCTACAAAGCTGTGAAGGGTAGCATTTTTTCACTAACAAACGTCCAGGATAGGGATGATGGAAAACATTATCCTTTCATGTACCAAAGCAGGCTCACTCCACGCAAATCACCCCCAGAGTAGCTCTGCCCACCATGTAATTAGCAGTGGCTTGGTAAAGGAAAGCAAAGCTGACCTTATTGTAGTTCTACATCCCACACTCTTATTTGGGCTGATTATATTGAAAACAAAATATTAGACTTTTCTCTCCATTGTCAGATATTGTTGTCAAGGAAAGGAATGGAGTGGCGGGAAACCCATGTGCTTAGTATGGTAAAATATGTGTGTGTTTTTTCAAACCAGCAAAGCTCATTGACATTTTTTATGGAGTGGTTGGAATCCTTAGATTTTGATATTTGAAACACTTTCAATTTATCATTTGTATCTAATCCTCAAGGAATACCACTTCCTGCGCTCTGCTGGACCCTATACTCAGACTAATTGCTCATTTCAGAAAATCTAATAAGGTCAATCTATTTTTCAAAAATAAAACTGAAGGAAAACCCTAGAATTCCACGGTTTTGATTTCCTTTTACACTAGTTTGGCTCAGCCAACATTGTGTTGGTCAGGAGAATGCTGCCATCTTGTGGTCACAGGTAAAACTTGCTCCAAAAAGAGCTATCCGTTGGTGGCTTTTCCCTAATGGCCACCAAGAAGAGCTGATCCTGCAAAAGGCCATCTTCTTGTCCAGTCCTATATGCTCCCCACTAAATACAAGGTGCTCAAAAGTTACAGTTAAAAGGGCATTTAAAACTCGCTGTTCTAAACAAATTCCTCTGGTTGAGTATCCTAAAGTAAATTCTGACTCATAGTGACCCCATGTGACAGAGTAGACCTGCCCCATAGATTTTTTTTTGGCTGTAACCTTATAGGAAATGGACAAATCTTTGATTTTGCAGAATTCTATCATACGTTCTCCAGCATCATTCTTATCACCAAGGCCATATTTTCCTACTACTGATGCTTCCTCTTTACTCCCAATCTTTGCATTCCAATCACCGGTAATGAGCAATACATCTTAATTGCATGTTTGATCAATTTCAGATTGAAGAAGTTGGTAGAATTCTTCTATCTCATCCTCATTGGCTTTAGTGGTTGGTGAGTAAATTTTAATAATAGTGGTATTAAGTGGTCTTCCCTGTAGGTGCCTGGATATTATCCTATCACAGACAGCGTTGTACCTCATGACTGATCTGGATATGTTCTTTTTGACAATGAATGCAACACCATTCATATGCAAAGGCTTTCAGTTGTGTGGATCATGACAAGCTATGGACAACATTGCGAAGTATGAGTATTCCTGAACACTTAATTGTGCTCAAGAGGAATCTGTACGTGGACCAAGATGCAATTGTTCAAACAGAACATGTGAACACTGAATGGTTTAAAATTAAGAAAGGTGTGTGATAGGGTTGTATTTTTTCACCTTACTTACTCAATCTGTATGCTGAGCAAATAATCTGAGAAGCTGGGTTCTATGAAGAAAAACATGGCATCAGGATTGTAGGAAGACTCATTAACAACCTGAGATATGCAGATGATACAACCTAGCTTGCTAAAAGTGAAGAGGACTTAAAATATTTACTGATGAAGATCTAAGACCATAGCCTTCAGTATGGATGGCATCTCAATGTAAATAAAACAAAACTCCTCACTACTGGACCAATAAACAACATTCTTATCAATGGAGAAAGATTGAAGTTGTCAAGGACTTCATTTTTCTTGGATCAATTATCAACACTCATGGAAGTAGCAGTCAAGAAATCAAACGAAGTATTGCATTAAGCAAATCTGCTGCACAAGACGTTTTTAAAGTGTTGAAGAGCAAAGATGTCAACTTGAAAACTAAGGTGTGCCTGACCCAAGCCATGGTATTTTCTATAACCTCATATGCATGTGAAGACCATAGAAGAACTGACGCTTTTGAGTTATGGTGTTGGAGGAGAATATTCAAAGTGCCATGGGCTACCAAAAGAACCAAAACTGATCTGTGTTAGAAGAAGTGCAGCCAGAGTGCTCCCTGGAGGCCAGGATGGCCAAACTTTGTCTCTCATACTTTGGACATATTGTCGGGAGGGACCAGTCCCTGGAGAAGGATATCATGTTTGGTAAGGTGGAGGGCCACAACCGTGGCAACAGTAGTGAGATTGGCCCATGATAGGGCAGTGATTCATTCTACTGTGCATAAAGTTGCTATGAATTGGTAATGACATGATGGCACCTAACAACAACAACAACAACCTTATAGGAACAGATCACCAGGTCTTTCTCCTGGTGCCACCTGCAACCACAGACCACCAACCTTTCCATTACCAGCCAAGCGCTTAACCATCACACCACCAAGGTTCTTTCAACAAAGCTATTGTTGTTGTTGTCAATGCTGTTGAGTTGATTCAACTCATAGCAATCCTGCATATGGTTTAAACTGTCGACCTTGAAGGTAGTCCAGTGCTATCCTACAACATTACAACAGAGTTTGGGGGCAAAGATAAGTAAATAGGGACAGAGAAGAGTGGTAGATGTGGGTTTCTCTCTCTTCTCAGTAGCTCCAAAGGTCTCCCCAAATCTTATTTTTTAAAATGGGGAAAGCTACCAGTTTCTCACTCAATAAAAGAAAAAAAAAAAAAAAAGGGGAAAACTGACGCCTAGGGAGAACTTGACTCAGATTCCTCACTGTCCCCACTTACCCTTGAAGGGCTTCTGGAGTTTTTATTCATTCTTGCTATTTCACCTACTCCCATAACCTCAGGCAGACCTGAGAATACTTGTAAAACCCCTCTCATTCTATGCTAACTGGCCTCTAAGCAGATTTAGTAAGGGAAAGATGAGGATTTCTAAACAATGAGGACTCCAGATCATTGCTGCTCAGTAGCAGTTTCGGCAATGATGACCATGCACCATGCGCTGTCCAGTACAGTGGCCACTCACCATAGGTGTATCTAACTGAGAACTGGAAATGTGGTTAATGTGGCTGAGGAATGGAATTTTCTATTTTAATTCATTTATTTAAATGAAATTGTCCCATGTGGCAGCTCTAGTTCTTGCTTCTCTAGCCCATCACAGTATGGAATTACCTTAACAACCAACAAGATAATACCCACCCCTCCATTCTAAAAGATAGAATTTGCACACACACCATTCTAATGGCTTATATCCAGTGAGGAAAAAAGTGAAAAATCAGTGCTGATGAGAATGTGGAGAGATTGGAACCCTCTCCCCATTGCTGGTGGGCTTGCACAATGGTGCATTCATTGTCGAAAACAGTTTGACAATACTCAGACAAGTTCACCAGGATTACCACATGACCCAGGAATTTCACTCTTGGATGTACGTCCTAAAATTGAAAGCAAGAACTCAAACAGATACAGATACATCAGTGTTCACTGAAGCATTATTCAC
Source organism: Chrysochloris asiatica (assembly GCF_000296735.1). NCBI lineage: Eukaryota > Metazoa > Chordata > Mammalia > Afrosoricida > Chrysochloridae > Chrysochloris > Chrysochloris asiatica. The sequence goes on along the minus strand of NW_006408583.1, from coordinate 7,570,412 downwards.
AACAGCCAAAAGGTGAAAATAACCTTAATGCCCATCAACAACCAAATGGATAAAATTCTTCTCTATATAGTCATTGAAAACAGAATACAGAAAGATGTTTACCTGTGCTTTATTTAGTATGCAAAGGCTTTGGATTGTGTGACTCAAGATAAGCTATGGACAATATTGCGAAATATGAGTATTCCAGAACACTTAATTGTGCTCATGAGGACCTGCACGTAGACCAAGAGGCAGTTAAGAGAACACCTAATGGTTTAAAATTAGGAAAGGTGTGTGCCAGGGTTGTATTCTTTCATCACACATATTCAATCTGTATGCTTAGCAAATAATCCAAGAAACTGAATTATATGAAGAAAAATGTGGCATCACAATTAGAGGACAACTTATTAACAAGCTGCAATATGCAGGTGATACAACTTTGCTTACTGATAGTGAAAAAAACTTAAAATACTTACTGATGAACATCAAAGACCACAGCCTTCAGTATGGGTTGCATCTCAATGTAAAGAACACAAAAATCCTCCCCACTGAGCCAATAAACAACCTCCATATAAACGGAGAAAAAATTGAAGTGTCAAAGACTTCATTTTGCTCCATCAACCATCAACATTCAGGCAAGCAGCAGTGAAGAAATCAGAAGACATATTATTGTATTAAGCAAATCTGCTGCACAAGACCTCTTTAAAATGTCCAAGAGCAAAGATATCAGTTTGAGGTAATATGTGCCTGACCCAAGCCATGGCATTTTCTGTAACCTCATATGCATGTGAAAGTTGGGCAGTGAATAAGGAAGACTGGAAAAGAAATGACACATTTGAATTATTATGTTGGAGAAGAACATTAAAACCACCATGGACTTTCAAAAGAGCAAACCAATCTGTGTTGGAAGAAGTACAACCAGAATGCTCCTTGGAAGCCAGGATAGCCAGACTTCGTCTCTCATACTTCGGACATGTTACCAGGAGGGACCAGTCACTGGAGGAGGACATCATGGTTGGTAAAGTAAAGGGTCAGCGAAAAAGAGGAAGACCCCCAGCAAAATGAATTGGCACTGTGACAACAGCGATAGGCTCAAAGGTAGCAGTGACTGTGAGGTTGGCGCAGGCCCAGATGGTATTTCATTCTGTTGTGCATAGGATGGCTATGAGTCGGTACCAATTGGATGGCACCGAACAACAGAAGAAATCCACACATGGCTGACAGGTTTAACTTTCCTGAATCTATACCCGGAGTCCTGGTGTGGCTCTGTGAGTTAATGCATTGCACTACAACGTGGGACTGAACCGCAAGGTCGGTGGTTCAGATTCACGGCACTCCTTGGAAACCCTACACAGGGTCACTGTGGGTCAGAAACGACTCAGTGGCACTTAACAACAACACATCTGTACCCAGTGCCCTCCTTTCTCTGTCCATCTTCTCTCCTACCAAATCCTGATGAAAGTTTCTCTATACAGACATACCTCATTGTACTACGTTTCACTTTATTGTGCTTAGCAAATATTGCACTTTTTTTAACCAACTGAAAGCTTGTGGCAACCCTGCCTCTACAATGAGCGAGTCTTTCGGTGCCATTTTCAACATGTGCTCACTTCATGTCTCTAGGTCACATTTTGGTAAACCTCACAATCTTTTCTAACTTTTTCATTGTTATGATATCTGTTCTGGTTGATCATGGGTTTTGGTGGTGTAGTTGTAGTTGTTTTGTGTCACCACAAACTGCACCCATGTTTTACAAAACAGCAGACTTAATCGATAAACCATGTGTGTGTTTGAACTGCTCCACCAGTGGCTGGTGTCACGTCTCTCTCCCTACCTCTAGACCTCACTATCCTGAGACATGACAATATTGAAATGAAGCCCATTAGTAACCCTACAACGACATCCAACGATCCAAGTGGAAGACAGAGTCAATCAGTGTGGCAAACCTCATGGTCTGATGTTAAGAAATTGCCACAGCCACCAACCTGATCGATCCATCAGGAGCCATCGACACTGAGGCAGCAAAAAGATTACAATGAAGTTTAGCGTTTTTTAGCAATATTTTAAAAAATAAGGTATGTCCAAGTTTTAAAAAACAAAATGCACACTTAACAGACTACAGTATTTAACTGTAACATGCGCCAGGAACCAAAATATCCTGTGACCTGTTTTATTGTGATATTGGCTTCATTGTGGTGGTCTGGAACCGAACCCACAGTATCCATGCAGGAATGGTTCTTCCTCCTGTCATTTATGATAGGATATCAATTTAGCTGCAAAACCCCATGTGTCTTAAGTTTGTGCATAGCCTATTAAGGGGCTGACAGCCCAGCAGGAGAAAACCTCCCTGACTTTTTTATCTCCTAGCGTAGTGGTCACGAATCGAGCTGTGAAACCCAAGGTCAGCAGTTCGAAACGACCAGCTGCTCTGCAGGTGAAAGATGAGGCTTTCTGCTCCCGTAAAGATTTACAGCCTCAGAAACCCTGTTCAGGGTCGCTATGGGTCAGAACCGACTCTACGGCACTTAACAACAACAACAAGGTCAACTAGCGTAGTGGTTACAAATCGGGCTGTGAACCGCAAGGTCAGCAGTTCGAAACTACCAGTTACTCCATGGGAGAAAGATGAGGCGTTCTGCTCCCATAAAGGTTTACAGCCTCAGAAACCCTGTTCAGGGTCTCTATGAGTCGGAACCGACTCGACGGCACATAACAACAACAAAGGTCAAGGACCACCATACACAACAATTCATAGAAGTCTCTGTCTCTCTCTCTGTCTCTCTCTCTCTCTGTCTCTCTCTCTGTCTCTGTCTCTCTGTCTCTGTCTCTCTGTCTCTCTCTCTGTCTCTCTGTCTCTCTGTCTGTCTCTGTCTGTCTCTGTCTGTCTCTGTCTGTCTCTGTCTGTCTCTGTGTCTGTCTGTGTCTGTCTCTGTCTCTCTCTCAATCTCAATCTCTCTGTCTCTCAATCTCTCTCTCTCGCCCTCTTCCTCTCTGTCTCTGCCATTGAGCCAATTGTGGCTCCCAACAACCCTGTATAGGGTATCTGAGGAGCACCTTTCATGGATGACAGTACAGTGTCACCATCACTTTTATGTTTACAGCAGTGAGTAGGATAGGATGCTGGGTGTAAGGGGAAGCCCAAGGAAATGTTGTTCAATTAACAAAACTGTTCCCCAAGAGTAATACAGATCAAGTTAAACTACAGAAATGAAGAGCGAGCAGTCATGAGAAGACGGAGAAAGCAGGGGCTTGTCACTAGTGCATTGGGTCTGATGAGTTTTTTAAGTTGCAGAGCTAAACACCATATAAAAGACATAGAAGGCTTCTGCTTTGTGGCTCACTGCTTAGAAACAAGGTTGTGTTTGTTTGTTTTTTCCCCTGAGATAGAGGACATCTTCCATGTTTGCAAACCCGAGCAAACTTCAGGGAGTGTGGTGAGGTAGGAGGTCAGTTCCCAGATGAAGGCTGTAAAAGGCAGGCTGTCAAGAACCCCCTTGGAGGGAGAACCTTCAACAAAAGGGTTCTGCTGCAGGCCAAAAAAGGAAGAGAAAGGGGGCAGGGGGAGTGAGTGAGAACTGTCATCACACCCCCCTACAGAGATCCTCAACAGGTAGGATAAGCCCTGGACTGTTATCTGCAAAGCCAGAAGTTCAAATCCTATGCAGGATAGCTATGAGTAGGAACCAACTCAATGGTATTCAACAGCAGCTTAAGAAGTGAACCCTGTAATGAGTGAGGGAAAGGGACAGAAAGGGGGAAAGTTAGCAATGCATTCAGACATGTCCCCTTTGGGCAAAGATGGTGTAACAGGATAATTTAAAAACTAAACAAATTAGATAAAACAGTGCTTTTCCAGACATTTCCAAGAGATGGGAAACAAATGAGGTGAGTCCCCTTGTTACCCCAGTTAGTGCCTGGAGAGAGAGCCCCAAGAAAGCCTCAGGATTATGGCGGTTTGGAGACAGAGCTCAAAGCTCTTTCTAGGCAGTTCAAGTTCGAAGGAGACAGTCCAGAGGGAGAGCTGCCCAAGCAGGTGCCCCAAAGATCTCAGAGGGTTCCCTTATGTCTTCTGGGGAGTATGAATCAGAACAAGTCTGTGAGGAAACTACCAAGGCACAGGAAGGAACCACCTTCAGGGATTCGGGGAACACCCCAGGACACGCCACAGTACCGGAAGCGTGTCTTTTCCCATCAAACACAGTGGAAAACTTCAGAGTCAGTTCTCTGAAGGGCTCTGCTTCAACTGTGGGGGAACTAGCACTAGACTAATAACACTGTTAGGTCCCAACGAGCAAAGCATAAAAGCAAGACCCATGCTCATCTGTGATCTAATTCAATAATAGTTCCCAATTCTGACAAAATGGCCCAAATTCCCTGAGGAGTGATTGGGGGTGATGGGACCCACCCTCGGCCACTATGTGTTAACAGCCTGGACAACTGATATGGGCTTTCAAGCTAATGTACAGCCAGAGAGATGCGAGCCCTTCACTCAATAAGGATTTCTAATCTTTACTCTCCCCACCAATGATCCCCTTTTCTTATCATCAACACAGAACATTACAATTGGCAAGCATTCTTTGCCAGATTTCAGGATGATAACCCGGTGCGCAAACGATTAAGCACTTGACTACTCACTAAAAAGTCGGCAGTTCAAGCATACCCTGATGCACCTCAGAAGTAAGTCCTGGTGATCTGCTTCTAAAAGGTCACAACCTTGAACACCCCTTTGAACAGTTCTATTCTCACATATGGGATCTCCATGAGGTGTAATCAATTCAACATCAATACTACCACCATATAGGAAATATTCCATGTGCTATGACTCTCATATTTCATCTTTGTAAGAATCCTACCTGATAGGCACTCTTGAACCATGAAGAAATTAGCCTGGAGAAGTTGTTACCTACCTTGCTGTTGTTAAGTGCCACCGAGTTCAGTTCCAACCCATAGCGATTCTGGATAGGGTTTCCAAGGAGTAGCTGGTGAGCTTGAACCTGTGACCTTGTGGTTCATTCCGACTTTGCAGTCCAGCACATAATCCCACAGCACCACACCAGCACTCCAGTACCTACTTGTTGTTGTGAAGTGCCATCCAGTCGGTTCTGACCCATAGCGACCCTGGATAGGGTTTCCAAGGAGCAGCTGGTAAGCTTGAACCACTAACCTTGCAGTTCAAATGGCTTTGCAGTCTGGCACATTAACCCACAGTGCCACACCAGGACTCCAGTACCTAACCTAGTACCCTAAAATTAATGTGTCTGCAAGGGAGTTATCAATTGTTCCGCTGTTGCCCAAGTCCAGCCTTTTCTACTCCCCGACCCCACCCCGGGTGCCCAGGGAAAGAGGGAGGCGTTGCTCAGAGTGACCTAGAGCACTTATCAGCACTGATCGACCTTTAGTTAAAGCCCCGATTTCTCCCTAGGCCCACCTGTGCTTTACTCAAACCTGCTTCTAAGTGCACTAGGCCAGGAGCAGCCTACAGAGTCAACGAAGAGACAACGGGTTACTTTCTTTTCATGGTTCTTTTCCAACCCTATACCCGCGTGAAAACAGGCTTTCCAAACAACTTAAATTCCTCCGAAAAAGTAACGATTTCACTGAGTGAGAAATTGAGTTACATTTTAAGGAACTCCTCCCATTCCATCCTCTCCAGGATTTGGACAACAAAAGGAGCAAGACTAGTGCCCATCTGCCCCAGGCCTTCCTTCCCTCCTCTGATACCCCTGGGCTCAGACAGGAAGGTGCATAGGGAAGGCCCAGGACTGTCTCGTTTGCCCAGCATGATTCAACCTCGGCGCGCTCAATGCCAGCTGACAGTAAAGATGGTCGCGAGTGAACTGCAAAGTTGCAGCTTAGTAAGTTGCCGCGTGTACAGGGTCTGGAAAGGAACCATGCCCCCTCGGAGTCCGCCACCTTACCCGCAGGAGCACAGGTCGCAGATGCACTTCCTCTTCACCGGGGCCATGCTGAGGCCCAGTGTCTTCGCAGAGCATTCCACCTCCTGAGCCCCAACAGCTTCGTGGGGGCGCACCAAGTCTCGAGGACCTGGGCAGATGTTCTCAGTCTTGATTCAAAAGAAACGTCACTGGCCCTTTTGCAAACTTCGGTCTTCTAGTTCCCGTCCTTGAGCTGGTCATGCGCGGACTGAGCGACAGCCCAGGAGACGTCCCTGTGCACGCGCGGGCCCAGGCCTCTGCACGCCGGGATCCCAGCCTGGATGTCTGGCGCCAAGCACCTGTGCAGACCTCTGTGACGTCGTGGGGGCGAGGAGGGCACGCTCCTGGAGGCAATGATGCCACAAAGGGCCGCCTGTGTTGTTTGGGGAGCTTCCAGGGCCTCCCCTCGCCTTGGGGACTAGGACAAGGGTCCCCTCCATTGCACCTAGGAGGAACCCGAGGGAAGACAACGGACATCAAGGCATTGGGAAGCTCGCGAAAGTCAGTAAATGCCATGTTCACATGAGTAAACAGGCTGAAAATTCCCCTGACGTCACACAAGGATCCGAGGTGCCCCTTCTAAAGGAAACTCATCCCTTGACTGTAAGAAGGCCGTACTTATACCCTGCCCAAACCTTCACTGGGGGAAATCTATGTTACTGGCTTCACCTGTCTCTTGTTTAAGGGGTGACCAGAGGTGGAATCAACTCCAGAACAGCTAACAAGCCTTTAATCAGCTGTTCCAGGTGGTAGTGATTGGCACCGTGGGGAGGGTTCAAATTGTACTGTGCATGGGAATCACCTGGAAGGCTTAATAAACCCCAGATTACCAGCCTCCACAGCCTTCCCACCCACACCTCCACACCCCACCCCCGAGTTTCTGAGTCAGAGACCCTAAAATGTACACTTCTAACAGGTGTCCGGTGAGAGCCACAAGTCAGGGTGCTTCCTTCCTCTGACCCTCCTATTCTCCTGGTCCTGAGAACCCCTACAGATTCCTGGCCCAAACCCCACTCCACCACCAAAATATCTCAAGAATCTGGTTTTAACAAAAGCCCAGCTGATTCTGATCATGAAGCTGTGTACAAAAGCTGAAGACACTGCTCAGACGTGTCAAAACGCAAAACAAAAGTCTCCTGGCAAGCAGGACAAAAAGACAGAAATCGGAAATAAGAAAAAGAATAAGAAGAACATGAGAGGAGAGTGTATGAGAGCCAACATCCAAATCAATGGGCTATCAGTAAGAGACAACACAGAAAATGGAGGAGTCACATCCAAAAATTCAAGACTAGTCGTCCTCTTTCCTGCTCAGCGCCGCCATAGCTCGTGGTCCCAAGAAACATCTTAAGCATGTGGCTGCCTCCAAGCATTGGATGCTAGATAAACTGACTGGTGTGTTTGCTCCACGCCCATCCACTGGCCCCCACAAACTGAGAGAATGCCTCCCACTGATTATTTTCTTAAGGAACAGACTTAAGTATGCCCTGACAGGAGATGAAGTTAAAAAGATTTGTATGCAGTGGTTCATTAAGACTGATGGCAAAGTCCGAACTGATATAACATATCCTGCTGGTTTTATGGATGTTATCAGCATTGACAAAACCAGAGAACATTTCCGTCTGGTCTATGACACCAAGGGTCAATTTGCTGGTCATTGTATTACACCTGAGGAGGCGAAGTACACGTGGTGCAGAGTAAGAAAGATCTGTGTGGGCACAAAAGGAATCCCCCATCTGGTGACCCATGATGCTCGTACCATACGCTACCCTGATTCCCTCATCAAGGTGAATGATACCATTCAGATTGATTTGGAGACTGGAAAGATTACTGATTTCATCAAGTTTGACACTGGTAACCTGTGTATGATGACTGGAGGTGCCAACTTGGGAAGAATTGGTGTGATCACTAACAGAGAGAGACATCCTGGCTTTTGATGTGGTTCATGTGAAAGATGCCAATGGCAACAGCTTTGCCACCCGACTTTCCAACATTTTCGTTATTGGCAAGGGCAATAAACCATGGATTTCTCTTCCCCAAGGAAAAGGTATCCGCCTTACCATTGCTGAAGAGAGAGATAAGAGACTGGCTGCCAAGCAGATTATTGAATGAAATGTTCTCTAGGAGATGTGAACTAACAAATCTTTATATAATTAAAGATATTAAAAAAAAAAAAAAACAATTCAAGACTATTTTCCAAAATTAAAAGACGTGGGTTTTTGATTAAAAGGCAAGTTGGAAGGACCAGCAAAATGAAAAGTGACGCTCAACAATGTTCATTATCATTAAGTTTCAGAACACCAGAGATGATGAGAAAATCAAATGTACTGAGGAAAAAAAATATAGGTCAATTAAGGAGCAAGCCTAAGAAGTTAAAGGAGAGTGGCGCAATGCTGCCAAAACTGAGGACAACGTTCTTCCAACCAATCAAGTATGAAGGTTAAAAATAAAGACATTTACTCTCAATGGGAAGGAACTGAAAGCATTCCCTTTGCAAACAGAAACCAGAAAAGGATGCCCTTTTATCACTATTCATGTTCAATACTGTGTTGAAAGTCTTAACCAGACCTAAAAAAGCAAGAAAGGGAAATTAAACATATCCAAATTGGCAATGAAAAAGTAAAACTCTCTATATGCAGAAGATAGTATCCTATACATAGGAAATGCAAAGACTCAGCAAGAAAATTATTGGCACTTATTGAAAGATTCAGCAAAGAGGCAGGATACAAGATCAATACATAATCAGTTGGATTCCTCTATACTAATAGTGACAGCTCTGAAAAGGAAATTAGGAAAACAATACCATTTAAAATAGCCACCCAAAAGATAAAATACTTAGTAATAAATCAAACCAGAGAAACAAAAAAACCTATACAAAGAAAACTACAAAACAGTACTACAAGAAACCAAAAGAGACTTACAAAAATGGAAGAATATACCATGCTCCGGGCAAGAAACACTTAACATTGTGAAAATATCAACACTCCCAAAGCAATCTATAAATATAATGCAATCCCAATCCAGTTTCTAACATCATTATTTAAAGAGACAGAAAAAAATGATCACTAACTTTATGTTGTTAATTGCCATTGCATCATTCTGACTCACAGGGACCCTGTATAGGGTTTCTGAGGAGCAGCAAGTAGGTATGAACTGCCGACCTTGTGGTTCTCAATCTTGTACTTATCCTACAGCACCATACCAGGAGTCCAACTCTATATAGTGATACAGAAAGGAAAGAGACCATATAGAAAGGAAAGAGTCCTCAGATAAGCAAAGCATGTTTAAGAAGAACAAAGTTGGAGGACTCTGATATCAAATTTTACTATACAGCCCCAGTGTACAATGAAAGATACATAGATCAGTGGAGCAGAATTGAGAACCCAGAAGTAAATCCATCCACATACAGTCAATTGATATTTAACAAAGGGTCAAAACATTAAATGGGGAAGAGATAGTCTCTTCAACAAATGGTGCTGGCAAAACTGGAAATCGATTTGCAGAAGAATGAAACAAAAGACCCATTTTTCACACCATATACAAAAGACCTAACTGTAAAACCCAGACCATCAATGAAAAAAAAAATAGGGACAAATTTAGGAACTCTGATACATGGCATAAATATACTACCAAACATTACTAAAAACACACAAACAGTAGAAGACAAAGTAGATGACTGAGATCTCCTTAAAATCAGGTGCTTGTGTGCCTCAAAAGATTTCGCTAAAGACTGAAAAGGGAACCCACAGACTAGGAAAAAAATTTTGCAACGACATACCAAACAAGGTACTAATCTCTAAAATTTATAGAAAACAACACTGGTATTAAAAAAAAAGACAATTCAATTACAAAATGAGCACAGGACATGAACAGATACTTCAGCAAAGACATTTAAGCAGCCAACAAACATATGAAGTTCAACCACTGTGGAAAACAGGTAGCACTTCCTCAGAAAGTCTTGTGGATACAGACCAAGTAAAGGGATTGCTGGGTCATACAGTATTTCTATTTCCAACTTTCTGAGGAAGCACCACACTGTTTTCCACAGTGGTTGAACCATTAGCAATGCAGGAAGGTCCCAGTTTCTCCACACTCTTGCCGGCATTTGTTGTTTTCTGTTTTTTGAGCTTTGCTTTTAATGCTGGTGTGAGATATCTTATTGTTGTTTTGATTTGCATCTCTCTAATGGTTAATGATCATGAACATTTCTTCATATGTTTGTTGGCTGCTTAAATGTCTTCTTTGGCAAAGTGTCTGTTCATGCCCATTTTTAGACTGTCTCCATCTTTTTGCTATTGTGAATGGTGCCGTGATGAACACTGGGGTCAATACATCTACTCGCATCCTGGCTAATATTTCATCGCAGCACCATTCACAATAACAAAAAGATGGAGACAATCTAAATGCCCAACAATGGGAGAATGGATAAACTAACTTTGGTCATATACACAATGGAATACTACGCAACGTTGAAGAATAATGTGGGATCTGCAGAACTCTTCTTAACATGAATGAACCTAGAGGACTTTATGCTGAGTGAAATAAGTCAATTACAAAAGGACAGATATTGTATGAGACCACCATTGTAAAATCGAAATGAATGATTTTTATTCTAAAAAAGAAAACATTCTTTGGTTACTAGGGGTGGGAGGGAAGGGAGAGTAATTCACTGACTAGAGGGTAGACACATATTCACTCCAATGATGTAAGTGCAATATATCAGAAGCAGAGGTGTAATATACAAGAAAAGGAAGGTTGGCAGAAGAATGGTGAAGACAGGTGAAGATATAGGGAAGGTGTGTATGGGCTAAGGGGGATAGAGGTAAATGGTGATATTTTCACAACCTGGGAACAAGAAAATGGGTATGGGAGGAAGAATGGGATTATTACCCACAAACATATGAGTTTGAAAGAAGATAGTGTTACATGGGTATTTACCTTTGCTGCAAACTCAACTATGAATGAGGTAGAACATATAGTGGGCAAATGATGAAAACTTAGATAATATCAACTATCTTATGGTAATGAGTTGCTGGGCCTGGGGGCTCAGAACCATAGTCTCGGGGGACACCATGATCAATTGGCATAATATAGTCTACAAAGATAGTGTTCTATATCCTACTTTGGTGAGTAGCATCTGGAATCTTAAAAGATCATGAGTGACCATCTAAGGTGCAGCTATTGGTCTCTCCATGTGCAGAAGAAAGAAGAGTGATGAGAATTGAAGATACTTGGAAACAGTTATGTCAACGGACTAATGGAACATGTGAACATCAGTCTCCACAGTTCTGAGACCAGAACTAGATGGTGTCCGGCCACCACTACCAATTACTCTGAAAAGGATCATATTAGAAGGTTCCAGATAGAACAGCAGAATATGTGGAACAAAACTCAAAAGTATTAATTTTTTTTAAAAGACCAGTTTACTGGTCAGAAAGAGACTAGAAGAACTTGAGACTATGTCCCTCGACCACCCTTCAGGTATGCAATGGAACTTACCCCGGTGGCTCTACTTTCAGCCAAGTAGTAAGTAGGTATGTAGAGAAAACAACAAGTCTAGTAACGTATGCTCATTATGAATGATGGAACTCAGTCAATGAAAATCAAAAGGACAATATTTACCTAACGACAAAGTTGAGAACGGATGGGAAGGTGGGTGGAATGGAAATAGGAACCACAGGAAGGAAGTGGGATAACTATTTGGAGGGGATTGCAATCATTGAGATGAAACAAAACATGTGATTTGTTGGATCTAAAATGTAGTTTTGTCTTTAAATCTTCACTAAATTCACAATATAAAGTTTTTAAAAATACGTCAAAACATCTTCAGACATACAATGTCATTAAAATTTTCATGTCCTCATACTTTCTATCAGGAAGCTACTGGAGAATGTGTTCCACCAAAAGAATGAATCAATCAAAAGTGAGGAAGACATGGACTCAAGGAAAAAGGATATCCAACTCATGAGAAAGCAGAAAGGAATCCCCAGAATGCTGGCCAGTAAAGGAGATCTGAGGGTCCAGAAGGCATGTGCCTAAGGAAATGAAACTGAGTTTGAATATATTAAGGGGATTTACTATCTTGTGTTATGACATTTCTCAGCTTTATTTCTGTAAATTGAAACAAGAAGCAGTCTTGAACTTTATTCCTGCACATGCCCTACAGACAAGTAGGTATTCAATTTTTATTATTATAAATGGAAGATTGAACTATCTCTATTTTACAGTGTAAGTTACATGCTGTCAAGTCAGTTCTGACTCATAATGACCCTGTAGAGCATCTCCAAGGAATGACTGGTGCCATTGACCTGCTCTTTGGATACCCTTTGTTGTTGTTGTTGTTGTTGTGAAGTGCCATCGAGTCGGTTCCTACCCATAGCGACCCTGGATAGAGTTTCCAAGGAGCAGCTGGTGAGCTTGAACCACCCACCTTGCAGTTCAAATGGCTTTGCAGTCTGGCGCATTAACCCACAGTGCCACACCAGGACTCCTTGGACACCCTAAACAGGGTCACTATAGGTCGGAACCGACTTGATGGCACTTAACAACAACAACCCTGGTATGAACTTCCTGTTGTGTGCTATTGAGCTGGTTCTGACTCAGCAACCCTGTCCAGGGGTCTCCGTGAGCCGCTGGTAGTTTTGAACTGCCAACCTTGAGGTTAACCTTATCCTTCAGTGCTTATCCCACAGGGCTGTTGCTGTTGTTTAGTGCTGTGGAGGTTCCAACTCATAGGGACCCTACTTAGGGTTTCCAAATAGTGGCTGGAGGGTTTGAACCACCAACCTTGTGGTGAACAGTCCAGTGTTTGTCCTACAGTGGTGGTTGCGGATTGGGTTGCTAACCTCAAGATCAACAGTTCCACGGGAGGAAAATGAGGTTTTTCTGCTCCCCTAAAGATTCACAACCTCGAAACCTGTTGCTGGAGACAGAACCAATTCTACCGCACACACCACCACCACTGCTTCAATTAGCTCCTGGTGGTGCTTTGCCTAGCCAGTCCAGCTCCTTGCCAAAACGTGGTTCAACCTACCAGCTGGTCTGTGGGGAAAATAGGATGGTAATCTGTTTCCATAAAGGTTCCAGCCATGGAGAACCCATGAAGCAGTCCTAGTCTGTCTTATAGACTCAGTTTGAGTAGAACTTGAAGGAGATTTTTAGTGGGGTTTTTGTTTTGTTTTTTTAGTCACTGGGGAGGCTTAAGGAGCCTGGTGGCACTGTGGCATAAACATTGAAGCAAAAGGTGGGCAGTTCAAACCCACCAGCCATTCTGCAGAAGATGAGGCTTGCTGCTCTTTTATAGATCTATAGCCACAGAAACTCTATGTAGCAGCCGCGATGAGTCAGAAGGCCGTAGAAGAATTGATGCATTTGAGTTATGGTGCTGGAATTAAGTACAATCAGAATGTTCCTCAGAAGGCAGGAGGCCAGGTTTCGTCTCTCTTACTTTGGACATACTGTCAGGAGGGACCAGCCCGTGGAGAAGGACATCATGTTTGGTAAAGTGGAGGGTCGGAGAAAAAGAGGGAGACCCGCAACTACAGGATGAGCACAGTGGCAGCAGCTACGGGCTCAGTCGTAGCATCGATTGTGCTTATGGCGCTGACCAGGCGGTGTCCCCTCCTGCTGCACAGAGGGTCACTATGGGTCGGAACCCACTGGACGACACTAACAACAGCGAGTGGGAACCGACTCGAGGACACAGGAATCGAAATGGACTGGAACGCAGCGGGGTTTTGTTTGTTTGTTTAAGTCAGGTCGTACATGCGCGGCGAAAGTAGGTCTTTCCTAACGTACCCTGTTTGATGCCCTTCGAGAAAAGCACATCTCGATCTTAAAGCGAAGGGTTTGGTTGTTGTCCTTTTGCCACAAGACGGCAGCATTCTCCTCTTGCAACCGTAAAACCAGAAGAACAAAACACCAGACTCCATCCTGAGTTTGCCTCTCATTTCCCTGTCAAATTAAGCACGTTCAGGTTCCCTAAAGCTGCAAGTCACCTGACCTCCAGAGGCAGCGCCCACCGAGCGCGGAAGTTCTCGTGAGATCGCTGCCGGAAGTGGGTGGAGGCGGTGCGACGCAGCGACCCACCTCTCCGGAAGGCGAGCAGTTCTCCAGAGCTGTTGCAGTCCGCGGTCTTAGGTTGCTGGCCCCTGAAGAAACGCTATCCCCGCCGAGGCTTTTGGAGCCTGAGTTCGAGCTTTCGTCTGCCCCGACTGCGTGGAGGTGCGCACCGACGCCTGGCCTGAGGAGTCCGCCAGCTCCTGCCTACGCGCTGCAGCTAGGCCGCGCCCTGACGCCCAGTACGCGGCGGCCCCTGCGGGTGATGCCAAACACAGCCATGAAGAAAAAGGTCCTGCTGATGGGGAAGAGTGGGTCGGGGAAGACCAGTATGCGGTCCATCATCTTTGCAAATTATATTGCTCGCGACACCCGGCGCCTGGGAGCCACCATCGACGTGGAGCACTCCCACGTCCGATTTCTGGGGAACCTGGTGCTGAACCTGTGGGACTGTGGTGGGCAGGACACCTTCATGGAAAATTACTTCACGAGCCAGCGCGACAACATCTTCCGGAATGTGGAGGTTCTGATTTACGTGTTCGATGTGGAGAGCCGCGAGTTGGAAAAGGACATGCATTACTATCAGTCGTGTCTGGAGGCCATCCTCCAAAACTCCCCTGACGCCAAAATCTTCTGCCTGGTGCACAAAATGGATCTGGTTCAGGAAGATCAGCGTGACCTGATTTTTAAGGAGCGAGAGGAAGACCTGAGGCGCTTGTCTCGCCCGCTGGAGTGCGCTTGTTTCCGAACCTCCATCTGGGATGAGACGTTGTACAAAGCGTGGTCCAGTATCGTCTATCAGCTGATCCCCAACGTGCAGCAGCTGGAGATGAATTTAAGGAATTTTGCCCAGATTATCGAGGCCGATGAAGTTCTGCTTTTCGAGAGAGCTACGTTCTTGGTTATTTCCCATTATCAGTGCAAGGAGCAGCGTGACGTCCACCGCTTCGAGAAGATCAGCAACATCATTAAGCAGTTCAAGCTGAGCTGCAGTAAATTGGCCGCTTCTTTCCAAAGCATGGAAGTCAGGAATTCTAACTTCGCTGCGTTCATTGACATCTTCACGTCAAACACTTACGTGATGGTGGTGATGTCGGATCCTTCGATCCCTTCGGCGGCTACTCTGATCAACATTCGCAATGCCAGGAAACACTTTGAGAAGCTCGAGAGAGTGGATGGCCCCAAGCACAGCCTCCTTATGCGCTGAGTATCACCAAATACTGTTGCTGAAGATGCTGAATTGCTTTTTTTGTTGTTGCACCTTCTCTTTAATGTTATCATGTTGTGTGCTTAAAAGTGGGCTTTGAAATGTGTGCTGTGTACTACTTCCACCCCTTTCTCCCTCCCCATCATCTCAGCATTGGGCGCTGTGGTCTCAGCTGTCCAGTAGAGCGTCAAAATAACCTTAATGCACAGTTGGTTTGCTGTAACACTAACGTGGTTTGTGTGTGGGTTCTAATGGAAATGCACATCAGAGCCTTTACCAGTATCTTTCTGGATTCCTTATTAGATTGCAAAGAGGGAATGTTCACTATTTTATCAGCGAGGAATTAAAATGCATTTATAAATTGCTTTTGGCTTCAGTCATGAATAAATATTTTTGAGAGCAATTTAAAATAAGCTGTTCATGCAAGTAATTAGAAGGTGGTTCATATGTCAGTGGGAAGATTCTGGCTGCCCACAACTATTGCTATGCTGGCAAGTTTTTTTTTGCCTTTTTTCTAGCAAATATGATTTTGTAATCTGAGTCCTAATCTCGGACGTTTCATGGCAGCTGTTAACAGTGAGTGGTTCAGAGCCTGACTGGAGCCTGACCACCTGGATTGCATTCATCATCTGGTTCCATCACTTAGAATTGCACTGTGCTTGTTTCCTTGATGGTAAAATGTGGGTATGAATAGCACTACTGCATGGGATTGTTCAAAGACTTAAACTTTGGAAGCATTTAGAATAGTACCTACCACACAGGACAGTGTGTCAGCTCTCATGTGAACACTACTGGACCATTTCTCCCCAACATTACTGTGAAATATACCTAACTACAAGAGGGTTTCAAAAAGTTCCTGGGAAAAGACCATTATCTTTGTTTTTTTCTATGAACTTTTTGAAACCCCCCCTGTATGTAAACCCTTACTAGATGCCAGGTATCCCTATATGGTTGATGTGTATTTATCTCACTTGATCTTCACAATCCATGAGGTAAATTATAAATGAGAAAACTGGCAGAGGTTTACTACCTCTATTAAGTTACACAGCTGAATACAGGCAATCTGACTGAAGATCCTTTCTGTCTCCCAGCCATTACACCCAACATTCTATCTGAAATTGACAGAAAAGTTCTTCATACAAACCCTATCTTTTTAGATATAGATTATTCCTATAATATAGTTCTTTTAATTTTATAGACAGAAAGTTGAAGCTCAGGGGAGTTAAGGAAATTCCCCCAATGAAACAGGGTTTAATTCACTTTGGCAACATCACTCTCCCATTTGTATTTTTCTAGAAGTCTGGATTAATAATGAATCAGATTCTTAGAATGCATACTTTTAGGAGAGGATTCTAAGACTCTCCATTCGGATTAGCAATGTGGTGTAGTAAAGTCAGAAAACAGACATAATGCCCTGTTCCAACTCTCCAATAGATGCTTTACAGATAAGTTTTCAATGAAACCTAAAAATTTTCATTTGAGAAGAATTCTGGTTGTACAGTGGTTAAGCACTCAGCTGCTAAATGAAAATGTGGCTTGAATGCTACAGGAAAGATTGTGACAGTCTGCGTCTGTAAAGATTACAGCCTTGGTAACCCTAGGTGGCATTTTTACTCTGTCCTATGAATTGGAATCAATAAAGGAGCTCTGGGAGCGTAGTGGTTACGAATCGGGCTGCGAGCCACAGGTCAGCAGTTCGAAACTACCAGCGGTTCCATGGGAGAAAGATGAGGTGGTCTGCTCCCGTAAAGATCTACAGCCTCAGAAACCCTGTGTAGGGTCGCTATGAGTCGGAACTGACTCCACGGCACATAACAACAAAAATGGCATTAACAGGTTTGGGGTTTTTTTGTTTAAATTTCATTTTAAAGGGAACTCTGATTATTTAATCTTCCTGGTCTCCCATTCTACAGATGAGGCAATGTACAGACATTAAACATAAATAGTAAGCCTTTAGAATTTTCAAGGCTTTAATAAGTTATTATTAAACCCTTTCTAGCTATGGATGACAGGTCCCCTCCCCATTAAGAGCACTAAGTTACTCAGATGTAAAATACAAAACACATCTAATTAGGATATTGGCAATAAGTTAGTATAAATTTGAATCACTGAACCTTTTGTTGATCAGTTATACACATAATATGATCATTTTATGGTTTTCAAGACATCATTCTTTTTACTGATACTCTGTGTGTTGTTAAGGAGCTCTGGTAGCGTACTGGTTATGAGTTGGACTGCTAACCTCAAGGTCAGTAGTTCGAAACTACCAGCTGTTCTGCAGGAGAAAGATGAGGCTTTGTGCTTAAGAAAAAGATTTATAGCCTCGGAAACCCTGTATAGGGTCACTATGAGTCAGAACCAACTCCACGGCACACCACCACAAACATCCTCGTGTGTTGTTGGTGCCATGGAGTCAGTTTTGACTCATAATAACCCTATAGGGTTTCTAAGGCTTTAAATCTTTTTCTTGAGCACAAAGCTTCATCGTTCTCCCTTGGAACAATTGGTGGTGGGCTTGAACTGCCAACCTATGTGGTTCACGGTCAAGTACTTATCCTGTGGAGCCACCGTACTCCCTGATATTACACGGGAAATACTAAAACATGATGGTGTAATAGTGGTGGTTATGTGCCATGGAGTTGGTTCCAACTCCTAGCGACCCTGTACAGTGTTTCCGAGGCTGTGAATCTTTACAGGAGCAGAAAGCCTCATCTTAATCCAAAGGAACAGCTGGTAGTTTTGAACTGCTAACCTTGCGGTTCACAGCCCGATTCATAACCACTACACTACCAGAGCTCCTTATGATGGTGTAATACTGAGTATTTATTCAAGACTGTACAGTACATGGAACATTAAGAGTCCCAAAGTGAATTCATATTCTAAACTTAAGCCTGTGGACTTGACTTTCACAGTACTTAAGAAGAAAAGTGAGCAAGCATGTATCTGTAACTTAAACAGTTAATTTTATTTTAACAATACTTTACACTGAGGGAAATGCCCTTAATGTTTTATTTTCTTTCTTTTTTAAGCACATTCAAAACAGAATGATGGCGATTGCTTTTATATTATACATCTTAAGAATTCCGGCTTTTCCTTTAGATAAAGTTGACTCTGTAGATCATGGGGTTAAGAACGACATGGTCAAGAAAGTTTCAGAATGTCAGTATTTTTTTCAGTTTCAGTTAAATACTTCCAAATGTTTTCTCTTAACTTTCAATATTCTTTATTCCACTCGATAGCATTTTTCATATCAAACAACAGCTTATGCTTGTCCTGTTAAACATTTAAAACATTTTTTGCATTACCTAAGGTTTCAAGTTGAAGATATAGAAGTCAGTTTGTTGTCAAGTGCCATCGAGTCAGTTCCAACTCATAGTGACCCTTTATAGGGTTTCTGAGGAGCGGCTGGTAAGTTTGAACCACTGATCTTGCGGTTAAAACCAACCTTTGGCGGAGTGCTTATCCTACATCATCACACCAGGGCTCTAGAAGTCAGTTTACACACACTTGTTATTAAAATCAGTGACTAAAACAATATTTTGTATAATTTGATATGAATGTAACGAAAATGTATGTACAGCAATAAATTAGATTTTTTTTTACCATTTCTTAAATTCAAGTAGGAGACAGTGCCAATTTTGAAATCTTAAGTGCCACTGAGACAGTTCCAATGCATAGTGACCCTCCTGTACAGGGTTTCCAAGGAGTGGCTGGTAGGTGCCAACCTTGTGGTTAGCAGTCCAGTGCTTATCCCACAGCATACCATGAATAGTTGCCTAAAATGGTCTATGACCCTTGGTATATATGAGGGGACTTCAAAAATTTCATGGAACAATGGAATTAAAAGATACATGTATGTACAGAATTATATAATTACAACCATGAAAAAATAAGAATCACAGATTTCAAAGAAGGGATAGGCACATGGCTATGGAAAAGACACATTAAGACTTCATTGTAGAAAATATCTTAGCTATTCCACCAGCTTCAGGGAACTGGGAATTTCTAAAGGCCACGTTCACATTTCATTTCAGTGAAAATCAGAAGAGCATGGTGGAAGGGAAAGGAGACACATTTAGACCTTATTGCAAGGTCAGTTTGAACTGCAAGGTCAGCTGTTCAAGCTCACCAGCTGCTGCTCAGAAACCCTGACAGGGTCACTATGAGTCAGAACCAACTCTAAGATACGTAACGTATATGCCTTTGAATAGAGTCCTGGTGTGATGCTGTAGGATAAGTACTGGACTAAAAGGTGGATTTGAACGGCAAGGTCAGTGGTTCAAATCCACCAGCTTCCACCTTGGAAATCCTGCATCAGAACCCAATCAATGGCACTTAACAGTATGCTTTGGAAGAGTCCTGGTATGGCACTGTAGAATTTAAGCACTGGATTGCTAGCCACAACATCAGGAGTTCAAACCCACCAGCCACTCCTTGGAAACCCTCCACAGGGTTACTGAGTCAGAACTGACTCAACAACACTTAACAACCATATGCCTTTGAAGGAGCGTAGTGGGTTAGGCATTGGGCGGCTAACTATAAAGGTCAGCAGTTCAAGTTCACCAGCCGCTCTGTAGGAGAAAGATGAGGCTTTCTGCTCCTGTAAAGATTTAGTCTTGGAAACCCTATGCAGGGTTGATATGAATTAGACCCCACTCAGGAGTATGCAGCAACAATAGCATATGCCTGTAGATGTGAGCTCTATCTTGGAATCTGCTGTGAACCATTTTTGTTAACTGCTGATTCGGTACCAGAGGAACAGCTGGAGAGTTTGAACTACTGACCTTGTGTTCAAAACTACTGACATTGCAGCCCAGTGCATTACCCTTCAGTGCCACACCATTATTGGAAACCTAAGCATTTAAGTGACTTAAAGCCGTCCCTTATGGCCAAAAGAC
Source organism: Chrysochloris asiatica (assembly GCF_000296735.1). Classification (NCBI taxonomy): domain Eukaryota; kingdom Metazoa; phylum Chordata; class Mammalia; order Afrosoricida; family Chrysochloridae; genus Chrysochloris; species Chrysochloris asiatica. Next base: position 7,550,337 of record NW_006408583.1, on the reverse strand, counting down.
AACTAAGCAGGTGGCAGTGGTTATGGGAGGAGGCTAAAGGCAGTAAACTATAATCAGTGGTTTAAGAGATTTGAGACATTTACAGCACAGGTATGCATACTTAATGTGAACATTAAGTGCTATTTAGTCAGTTATAACTTATAACAAACCTATATAGGGTTTCTGAGACTGGTGGGTTTGAACCACCAAACATATGGTTAGCAATACAATGTCCGTAATTTTTGCTCTAAGTGCCATCAAGTAAGTTCTGATTCTGTGACCCTGTGTAGGGTTTCTGAGGAGTGGCTGGTGAATCTAAACTGCTGCCCTTGTGGTAAATAGGCGTGTCCGTATGTTCTGTGAGATAAGACATAATTTGAACATTGTGTGAACACCATATTGTATAAGGGCAATTTTCATATAATTTATACTTAATAAAAGGAGCTCTGGTAGCATAGTGGTTATGAATCGGCCTGTTAACCTCAAGGTCAGCAGTTCGAAAATACCAGCTGTTCCGTGGGAAAAAGATGAAGTTTCTGCTCCCGTAAAGATTTACAGCCTCAGAAACCCAGTACAGGGTCACTGAGTCAGAACCAACTCCACGGCACATAACAACAATCCCTTTAAACCTTTGAAAACTTTTTGGGAGTATAATCAGACAAAGCCCACAAGGAGGCTGGCCTTGCCAGGTGTGCAGCTGGGTCAGGTAGAAGCTGTGCTGGCAGCCAAACCAGGACTTTGCCCTCATCTAGGCAGAAGTGGGCATCCAGATGGAGACAGATGTGGAGGGGGCAGCCTTCTAGAGGTGACCACAGGCTGGGTAGCAAGTGGGTGCTAAGAGCACCAGCTGATGGTAATAGTGTTTGCTGCTTTGCCCTGTTGATAGGACCACTTCCGGATTCTGGGCAGCCACCACTGCCGAGGACGAGCCAGCCCACCAGGGCCTGCAGCACGAGTGAAGTCATCACAACAGGCAGTAAGCACCATGAGCTGGGAGCCAGAGGCTGCATTGTACGAATGAAACCAGGTCCAGTGACTGGGGAGTACCATTTTACTGTGGGGGCTTGAAAACCATTAAGATATATTGAGTTGGTTCCGATTCATAGCAACTATTTTCAAGGATGGTATGTTGGGTTTGAACTGCCGACCTTGCGGTTAGCAGTCCAGTGCTTATCCTACAGTTCCACTCCATTAAGGGAGAATAAAAAAGGAAAGCAGTCTTCCCCTTATATGTAGTTAGATTTGCCCAGATGTCACACATTGCATACCTTGTAGTAACATGAAAGACAAAGGAAGAATATATAAAACCTTCAGCCTATCACAGGTGTATAGCTCATTCGACATTGTGATTTTATAAATCAAATAAATGTCCAGAGACATTTTGATGTGTTCTAATTCTCAGGCCTCCTATACTTTATTGACCATGAACTTCCCCATCAGTTACCGATCTGAATATGCATTAGTATAGCTGCTTCTCAAAGGTACCCCAGGGCTAACTATGACTATAATCAAACTTTTTATTCAGTCTAATGAAACAGATTCAGAGCTTTGGTAGCATAGTGGTTATGAATCAGGCTGCGAACCGCAAGGTCAGCAGTTCAAAACCAGCTGTTCCGTGGGAGAAAGATGAGGCTTTCTGCTCCCGTAAAGATTTACAGCCTCGGAAACCCTGTACAGGGTCCCCACTATGAGTCGGAACCGACTCACGGTACATAACCACCAATCCCCATTTTAGACCTATACATTTTTAAAATGAATGCCAGAGTATTCTAATTCACGTGGTTCAAGTTCATTTTAGGTAATTTAAACTTCCTAAGCTTCAGTCTCTTAATCTGTAAAAGAGGTATAACTGTTGTGTTAGGTATAACGATGAAATTCAGTGTGTGCCTAGCAATGGCCCTGGCACTTTATAAATGCTATTGACAGTGGTGCTGTGAGTTAATGTGTTGGACTGCATTAGTGGTTCAAGCTCCCCAGCCGCTCCTTGAAAACCCTATACAGAACTGATTCAACAGTGCTTAACAACAACCTTCTCCTTAGCATGCTAATTTTGGATTCCTTAACGCAGACTAAAGAATGTTTTCACAATAAACCTACCAAACCCTAAAACAAAACTTGTATTAACCATATACAGGGTTCCCAGAATTTAAATCTTTACAGGCACAGGAGCAGGCAGCCTCAACTTTCTCCTGCTGGTGGGTTTGAACTGCCAACCTTGTGGTTAACAGTCCAGTGCTTACACAGTGCCACTTTCTTCTTTTCTCACAAGACTGGCTTTTCAAACTGTTTGTAGAACCATGAGAGAAAGGTAGCCCAAAATAACGAAAGGTAGCCCAAAATAGGTGAAAAGAGATGAACTATTAAGCCCATCTTTTTCCAAAACTTTTCTCCTGTCCATGAAAATTTCTTAGGGGTGAGTGGACAAGGTTGTGATGGGATTTTACAGAGGTGGAATGGCTATAAGTGCCATCACCCAACTTCTGTTCCAATCCTTCCGGTTCAGAGGGCAACAGCGCAGTTTCAATTGGGTGCTCTAGCTAGAGATAAGCCTTTTCCTGGGCCAGTGGCCCTCTGATTCCCACTCAGAATCCAGAGGCCAACAGAAGGCCTACTCTTGCAGCCTTATGGCCTGACCTTTTAGTGGCATACTTCCACAAAAACAAACAAACCCATTGCTGACAAGCTGATCGTAGCTTCAAAACTTACCATTACAACACTGAAGAGTTATTTAATGACAATTCAATATTCTCAAGTTATTTTAGAAACTATTCTGTAGGCAGATAGGAATTTTGATGGTTATTGAGCAGGAAACTAACACAATCAAATCTGTATCTTTTCCAAACAACAGTACCTGCCTCCCACCACCAAAAAACAAAAACAAAACAAAAAAACTTATCAAATTTTTCATTTATTTTTTTCTGTTAAAATATAAAACAAGGATAAAATTAAACTCTCAAAGTCTAAATTAGACCAAATATAAAACTATTGTATTAACCCACTGAATGGATTTGTAAGTGTTCCATCATTTTCTTTTTGAAACATGCCCTGGTGCCAGTATCACATGTATTTGTATCACATGTACTTCACCCCATCAGGCATCACTGCTCCTATCAGTAACCAACCCTACTGAGGATTTTCCCAATCTTAAATTCTGTCATCTTGACTACACTCACAAGGCACTATTTTTCTCACATTTTTTGTTAGTACCAGAATGTTCCATAAAGAAACAAGTTACATATTTGTCTAAAAGGAAAGGTCAGTATATCTAATGGCTATTACATTAACCACTTAATGAATGAACATCAAAAAAAAAATGCTCATTCTTATGTTAACAAACTGAATTATAACAAAATAAATTAAACTACAACTTCTGTCATTTTCTTAGTGCTTACATTATTTAAGATGTCTTTGTATAACTCTCCATTTTACTTTCCACAAATACTTCATGTCAACTGTTTGTTCCTACTACAAACTGAGAAAATCCCTATCTAAAAATAATACAGGAGGTTAAAAGGCATTTAAGAACTTTTAGACTCTGAAAAAGCAAGTATACATTTCCAATTTAGACTTAGTTTTTATTCTGTGACATAACTTCAATTTCAATGCATCATAGTTCAATTAGCTTCTCTTTTCAAGTCAGACGGAGACTTTCCTGCATCAGGACTCTTATTCCGGATTTCTTCTTCTGCAAAATTGATTAAAAATTAAGAAAATGATAAGCAAGCATTACAAAGTAAAGTAAATAATATAAATTCTAGATAGTAGCAAATTTCAATGTTCTTAAAGTATCTTTTTCCAGGGTGATGTACAGTGAAGCTATACCATCAGAAAGATCTGCCCTAACATGCTGGTGTGGTGCCATAAGATAAGCACTCAACCTCAAGGTCAGTCTGAACCACAAAGTCAGAGGTTCAAACACACCAGCGGCTCCTCAGAAACTCTATATAGGGTCGCTGTGAGTTGGAACCGACTTGATGGCACTTAACAACAATATGGTACTAGAGCCATTTTTATAAACTCTTTATCATGGAACATTTCAACATATACAAAAGTA
>NW_006408583.1:7511045-7546204 GCF_000296735.1 Chrysochloris asiatica | reverse complement strand
GTTGGAACCGACTTGATGGCACTTAACAACAATATGGTACTAGAGCCATTTTTATAAAAGATGATATATGATAGAATGTAAAACTAATGTTCTCCCATGTAAACTATCACATAATTCACAATAAAAACATTAAAAAAAAAAAAAAAAGTAAATAGTATGATTCACTCAATGTACTCCACATCTAACTTCAATAATTATTAATACTGACCAACCTTTTTTTTGGAGTCCTAATGTGGCACTGTAAGTTATAAGCACTGGACTGCTAACCAAAACCCACCAGTCACCACTTGGAAATCCAATACAGGGTCACTATGAGTTGAAACCAAATCAACAATACTTTTCAAAGCAAATCACAGAAACATCATTATAAGAGAGGTATTTAAAACAGTGTTTTTCAACCTTTTTAAAACCATTTTCTACCAGCCAAAAAGATTATGACAAGGTTTACTTTCAGTAGTTAATATTATAAAAGCAATAGGTTTCAAATATTGGGTTTTATTTTCTACCCTTCCCCATTCAAACTGTAAACTACACGTACATCTCTGAAGACTCATAATTGCTGGGTTCACTTTATTTATCCTAGATGAAAGAAAAAGAAGCATATTCTATCACATTAATTAACAACAAGGAGTCCTGGTGTGGCGCTGTGGGTTAATGCACTGGACCACAAAGTTGGTTTGATCGACAAGGTCGGCAGTTCAAGCTCACCAGCCACTCCTCAAAAGCCCTGTACAGGGTTCGCTATGGGTCAGAACTGACTCAACAGCACTTAACAACAGTAACAACAAAAATGATGCAGCAGTCATTATGTAAAAAGTTGAGAGAAAATTTCATTAGGTGAATATGGACAGGTCTGGTGACACTATTAGGTAAGTGTTGGACTATTAACCACAAGGTTGATAGTTCAAAACTACCAGCTGCTCTATAAGGAAAAGGTGAGGCTTTCTACTCCTGTAGAAAGATTTACAGTCTAAGAAATCCTGAATAGGGTTGCTATGAGTAAGAACTGACTCTATGGCAATGAGTTTTCGTTTTGAATAAAACCTTACCTTTTAAATTAGGTAGAAATTCTCCCAAACTATGTGGTATTGTGGTCCTCAATCTGTACTCCTCTGGAGAAAATTTAATTAGTGGTGAAAGAGACTGTTTTCTTTCACCAAATGACTCACGTACAGATGGTGTTGGATAGCCAGTGTACGAGTCATGAGCGTCCAAAAAGTTAAACATCTCATCTGTTTGTGTATTATTGGGAGTAAGACTCAATTCTGGTTTATGTTTTTCAAGTATTTCAGGATAAGACAGGTAAGATTCTTCCTTTTTCTTGGAAAGAGTTTTTTTCAGAGCCTCATATCTACTACAAAGAGCCTGCAAATTAAAATTGGATGTTGGAGTAGTATATATTTTTCCCACATCTTCTGGATAACTGCCATCATGCACAGGACTATTTGATTCCAGTTCAAAATTGACCTCTGTATTATTGGAGCTATTAAGACTCAGGTGACCAACTTCTTCTGGAAGAGTTTCATGTAATATGCCAAAATCTGTATCTTCATAACTCTTAGAACTAATTCCACTTGATATTTGAAAAGAGTTCCATAACATGGTTTTTTGCATGGATGATTCTTTGTAAGAAGTTTGCAAGTGGTCAGGGGATGCAACATACTGCTCTTTACTGCCTCCTATCGTATGTATCCTGTGGTGTACAGCAGGGGAGAATGTCTCTAGTTGAGTTTCTGAAAGCTTGGTTTGCAAAGTTGTACATTCCAAATCTTGCTTGCAAATAATTGTATTTAACATATCTGACTGGTTCTGTGTTGGTGGGTCACCTGTGTGACTGGCTGCCACACATTTCTGAGATACACACTTGAGGCAATCAGAAGGAACTTCTACTTCAGGCAAATGAGATTGGCTACAACCTGATACAGGATTTGCTGAGAGAAAACTGGCCGTGCTAAATGCTGTTTGATTATGCAACACAGGTAAGGATTCTGACAAAGCATCTCTGTGATCAGTATTCATTTGAACTGGTTCTGTACTTCTGTCATCTTCCATTTCAACAGCTTTTCTCCATGAGCTTCTGATTTCACTTACTAAATAAATTTAAGAGGGGAAAAAAAACATGAACACAATTTATTAATTTTCATAAACATAAAGCATGTAATTATATATCTTATTCCCAACCCAATATAGTCAACCTATCTGTTGGAACAGGACGGTTCCACAATAAAACAACAATTTCAAAGAACTCTATCTCTAACTGATCAAACACAAGTAAATGCATATAATAAAAGCTGGGCCTGAAGCTTGCATACACTTACACACAGCACATACAAATTGCAGGCTTTAAAAAGATATTTTCTTGTCCATCTATGTCAAGATTTGGCATAATTTTTCTGTAAAGGACCAAAGGATAATTATTTTAGGGTCTGTAGGCCATAAACCATTCAATCTGTCCCAATTATGCAATTCTGCCATTGAAGCAAGAAATCAACTACAGACAATGTGTCAACAAATAGGCAAGGTTGAATGCCAATAAAATTTTGTTTACAAAAATCTGGAAAGTACTTTCACAAGATGATGGACTATGATGATGCACTTCACGGCCCCGCTAAAACAAAGATACAATGAAACAGACAACAGATAAAACTCCTGGAACCCTTAACTTCAGAGGAAAGGTTAGAAAAGTGGATTAAGTGCTTGCTGGGAGGACAGGGACAGTTAAGAGAGGGAGACTGAGTGGTGAATAGTCGGTCACACATGGCACAACCACCTTGAACTTTTGTGAGCAGTTTTGTCAACAGAAGGTGGCCTGGCAGAGTAAATTCACACAGGCAACTTGAAAGGAGCAATTCCTTCTTTTTCCCGATGTTCTCCTGGTATAAGAGGTGTGGACAACTCCCACCCTGATCCATCTCCATCCCAGACTCTGCTCTCTGTTGAGTCTGAAGCCATGTGGTTGTGAGCCACACCAGTGTGAGATGGGGGTTGGTTGCACCGTTTTGGTACCTGGAATCAGGTGCTCAGCTCTCGACACAGAACCTACAGAGCTAGCAGGCCAGCATTAGTCTGGCAGAAACACTCATAACTACTTATGCCCAGCTGCCCTGTGATCCTAACAGACAACGAAACCAGCTCCATCAAGAGCCTCCACAAACCACTTCCGGATTGAGTGCCCTGAATGCAGAGAACCACCTGGAGCTAGAGGAGCTCCCTGGTCCTATCCCTACCACACCCACCTCGTGGGCTCCTTGGCTGGCCCGAGTCCTCCCGAGTTCTGTCCTCTCTGGGTGCAGCAGCTGCACTGGTTTTTGTGTTTGCGGTGTTTTCCTTTTGCTGTTCCATTGCTTTTGCTTGTTTATTCTTTCTTCTTCTTTTTCCATTCCCTTGAATTTTATCCTATCTCTGCTTTTGTTTTTCCTTCTTTTCTTCTGCGTCTTATTCCCTTATCTTTTTTTTTCCCTTTTGACCTTTGTTTACTTCTTTTTTCACCTTCCCTCTCCTGTGGTTCCCCCCTCCCCCTTTTATTTTCTCTTATTTTTCTCTTCTAATAGCTCCATTTTCCTGTCCATCTTTTCTCTTCTTAGTTATTCTTTTCTTCTGATTGCTGCCTGTTGGTTTTTTGGGTTTGTTTTTTTTTTAATCCTTTAGTATTTTCTCTTTTCACTGATGGTTGCTTGTTTGTTTATTCAGTTTTGTTTTGTGCGTGTGTGCGTGTGTGTGGGGGGTGGACACGGTCTCCTCTGTCCCACCTAACAGGAGATAGCAACCATGCCCATACAGCCCATCCACAAAGCAACGTCAATACCAGCTCCTATACCACCTAATCAACAATAGCAGCCGACACCACCAAACACACCCTAAACTGAAGTACATGAAAAAGAGAGAGGTGCACATGCTTCCATTCTCTAACTACACCCACAGCAGACAGCTGGTAAGAGCTTAAGAACACATCAATATACAGTCATCAATTAAATACAAACACACCACCACCACAAAGATTTCAAAGGATCAACAGAAAGCTCAAGGAAGGCAAGGAGAACACAGAAAAAAAAATTAAGAAGAATTCAGGAAAGCGCTACAAGAAGAGACAGACAAAATAAACACAAATTTTGAAACAACCCAAAACCAGAAGATTAACACTAAGATTTAAGAAATGGACAATATATTGAAAGAGCAAAAGAATAGATTCAAAGCAATGGAAGCCCAAACTAGGGAGCTTTAAAATAAATCTATCAATACTATACTATGCTTTGATTTCTCAGTAGCAACCACGAAGGCAGGAAGGCAATGGGATGATATACACAAAACTCCAAAAGAAAAAAAACTGGAAGCCAAAAACTATGTACAGTCCTTCAAATAGGACATCAAAATTCGGGCATTTCCAGGTAACAAGAAATTAAATATGTAATAATTGGACCAACTTTACAAAAAACACTAAAGGGTGTCCTTTGGACTGAGAAAAACAGCAGACAATAACGTGAGATTAACATACATGACAACACCACCCACAACTCAATCCAGATATGTTGTTAAGTGCTGTTGAGTTGATTCCGACCCATAGTGACCCTGTATAGGGTTTCCAAGGAGCAGCTGGTGAGCTTGAACCACTGACGTTGCAGTTCAAATGACTTTGCAGTCTGGTGCATTAGCCCACAGTGCCACACCAGGACTCCAGATATAGAAGTATTCAAAGTGAAGAAACTCTAGGATAAGCACTCAACTGCAGATCATTTGAACCTCCTTGGAAACCCTATACAGGGTGCTATGAATTGGAACCCACTAGACAGCACCTAACAACAAAGTAAAACAAACCTACAAGACTGAAAATAGGAGAACAGAGATATCAATTTATAATGAAGTCAACTACAAAGGAAAAAGAGGGAATAGTGTAGATGCAGAATTTCCAAATGGTGAGGAAGTAAAGTAGAATTCAAGATAAAACAGACTATTTAAATGGGGGAAAAAGTAAATAAATTACAGGGTAACCTCAAAGAAAATTAATATACCTTCACATCAATGTAAGAGAAAATCAGAAGGAGTTAGTAGACATTAACACAAAAGAAACTGAAAACAAAAATCAACCACTACATTAAGTTATGTGGAACAAAGAAACCATAGCACCACAAAAAAACACATACAGCAAACTAACAGCAAACAATTCATACCTAGCAAGAATTACTGAATATGTAAATGGATTAAATATATCAGTCAAGAGACAGAGAGTAGTAGAATGGATAAGAAAAGAAGATCCTTTAATATGCTGCCTACAAGAGACACATCAGAAAGATTGAGACTGTCTAAATTAAATACCCATCACCAGAAGCATGGTCAAACAAACTTTGGTACATACTAAGTAATGATGAATCTGTGAAAACACCTCAACAACATGTATGACACTAGAGGATATTATGCTGAGTGAAATTGTTATTGTTGTTAACTGTACTGTGTCAGTTGGATAAAATTAGTCAATCACAAAAGGACAAATATTGCATGAGACCACTGACATAACACATTGGTATTCTTGATAAAACAAATATTCTCTGATGGTTATGGGGGAAGAGGGGAAATTATTCACATGTTAGAGGGTAGACACATATTAACATGAGTGACGGGGCAGGCAATATACAAAATCAGCTGGCAGAGGAAAGATGAAAGTCGCATAGCAGGGACACAGGAGTGCAGTGCTGAGTTAAAGTGAAGAAAGGCAAACAATGGGAACTGATGGCATATGCAGGGGATTGCGATCGTTCTTATGAAGCAAAGGATATATCTGTTGGATCCAAATAGCTGGATTTGGTCTGTGAGCCAGAGTTGGAATCTATTTAACTCTGAATGTCATCATTTCCAGCAGCAACATGGAAATGATATTTAATGAGTTAACCCAGATTGGCCTACAAGAGGAAACGATTAACAGAACTTTGTCTGCATAAAGTATAAGCAATAGAGAAAATACTGGCTGTGTGACTAGCTTGAGGGAATGGAAATGATCTATGCATCCATACTTTTGAGCCAAACCTGCTAATTTCTGATTAAAAGAATATGGTCTCTATATTCTAAAAGTGTTGATCACAGGTCAGATCTTGAGATAGAACTTTTTTTATATGATGTCTTTGCCAGGATAAAAATCAACATTATCTATATTCCATAGTATCAGGACTTATTTGCACCTCAGTATATACTGTGGCACTATAGGACAAGCACTGGATTGATAACCTCATGGATGGCAGTTCAAACCCATCAGCCACTCCTCAGAAAGCCTTAACAGGGTCGCTATGAATTGGAACCGATTCGACAGCACTTAACAACAACATACTGAGTATAAGAGTCCTCGTGGTGCTTTGGGCTGCTATCCAAGAGATTGAGAGTTCAAACCCAGCAGCCTATTTCACGGGAGAAAGACGTAGTAGTCTGCTCCTGTAAAGATTTCTATAAGTAAATCCTTGCTTCTCCTCAGCTGCCACTTTTAAGTGCTTGTTGTTCTTCTGAGGAAGCTAATGCAGCCCTGGGGTGAGTCCCTCACTTCATCCTGCAACTAGCACTGTGCCCTGAAGCTGCCAGTCCAGCATTCCCACACCTTGACCTGTCTCCAGCTCACCTGAATCTACTGGCCATCATGAGAGACAATGAAGGAGACTTTCACAGAGGATAAGATCAATGCCCTCACTAAGGCAGCCAGTGGGAATGTTGCACCTTCAGGACTGGCTTGCTCACTAAGGCCCTGGCCTTGTCTGCCATGCAGGGGCTGGTAGACCTGCCCCAGCATCTGATGCTACAAGAATAGGAGCTGCCCCTCTACCACTGCCTGCTGCCCCAGCTAAGAAGTATAAGCAAAAAAAAAAAATTATAAAAATTTTGGTCTTTTTGACGAAGTCCCTTTTGTAACATGTACAATAAAAAGCTGAACTGAAAAAAAAAAACCCACAAAACAAAATTCCGGCCTCAGAAACCCTATGGAGCAGTTCCTCCGTCCTATGGGGTCACAATGAATCAGAATCAGTTTAACGGCGGTGGGTTTGGGGTGGGTTTGGTTTATACTCAGTACACGGAAGCAATAAAATCGTCCTGCTGTTTGTGTCCATGCTGGGCACTAACTGATAAGTGAGTATGCCAACACTTAATATGTCAGTGGCAAGTCCCTTACACCAAAAGAAATGAGTCACTGGCAGAACTGAAAGAAATAGAGAAATATCTGTAAATGAGTTTTCAGATTTGTCAGGCATTGTAGTTCTAACAGTATGTCTCAGACAGGAAATAAAGAAGAGAAAGCATTATTAACTTACTCAAATTTTCTGGAGTTCGAGGAATTTGGTTCCTTGTTAAGAATGGGTTAGAAACCAGGGAATCAATCAATTCCTCCAATTTTACTTCTTTTCCTTCAGAGAGCTTTGGTGAATCAGATAAAACTGCCCTAGCAACCTAAAACAGAAAAATAAGAAAGTAATATTGATTAAGCCCATGTTTTTGTGACTGTCAAGTCAATTTCAACTCATAATGACCCTATCTATATGACAGATTAGAACTGCTTGAAAGGGATTCCTAGGCTATAATCTTTATGGGAGTAAGTCGCTAGGATTTCTCCTACAGAGCTGCTGGTGTGTTAGAACCACTGATCTTTCAGTTTAACTGCAGCTGAGCACTTAACCACTGCATCACCAGGACTTCTTCCAAGCCCATAGGTAGAATGAAAAGACCAATGAGGAGCACTTGATAGTCAGCAGACCCTTCCACAGCAATGACACCAAAAAATAAGGGCAATACTGTAGCTCTGGAATGGTCTACAGACCACCAAGGTAGGAATGGAACACAGAACCACTTCCTCCTTGCCTTGTCTGAGAAACCACTACAAAGAGAGGGAGTTCTGGAAGCACTGTAATCTCAGCTGCTACCCAGAATGACCTGAAGCAGCATCTGCCACATCTTGACCTAACAACTCTGTATCCACTAACGAAACTAGTTTGGGGCTTTTTAAAATCATCTTTTATTGTGTTTTAGGTTAAAGTGCTAAAATGACTAGTTTTAAAGAAAGCAGATTCTTAATTATAATACATTTACACAGTAACACCTCCATTAACAAAGAAAATGCATCTCTGATAATGAAGAACAAAGGCACAGGGATACATTTTAAATAGAGAAAAGTATGTTACAAAATGACAGCTGGTGGGAAAAAAGTTCAAGGGCACAGCGGCTAATCAAAAGGTCAGTGGTTGGTCAGTGGTCTGAACCCACCAGGAGCTCCTTGAAAGAAAAGATCTGGTGATCTGCTCCCATAAAGAGTTACAGCCTAAGAAATCCTATGTTCTACTCTGTTTGCTAGGAGTTGAAATCGACTTGATGGCATACAACTATGTTACCTAAATATCAATTAAAATTGGGAATACAAAAAAAAAAAAAAAACATGCAAACTGAGATGCCTAAAAAATAAACTTCAAATAGCCATGAGAGGCGTCCTCACCTCCCAATCTAACCTTTCCCAGGAACACTACCTGGAATTCAAACATTGAATATTCCTTGTTAACAACACAATTCAAGACAGCTAATTTCACTTTATGTTCAAAGCTTCATGAGACTTCAGGACTATCCTCTTCCACCTCATCCAACTCCACTGCTATCCTTCATTCTCTTAACCTGTCACAATTAGAGGAAAGGGCTTGATTGGCCATCTTTAACGGCACCACCACCATCTTAGTGTTAAGTCAGTCAACCAATAAAAAGAAACAACAGAACCTGAGATATTTAAACATTGTTAGGAACCATGAAACTTGTCTAAACTCCTCCTGTTCTGTCACAAACAAGAAAAATGACTTACATACAGACTTCTTATTTGGTGTGGCACTGCGGGAAAAAGCACTGGACCACAAGGTTGGTTGAACCACGAAGTAGGTGATTCAAACTCACCAGTGGCTCCTTGGAAACGCTATACACGATCACTATGCATCAGAAGAAACTTGACAGCACTTCACAATTTGGACAACTTAGTTCAACTGCTCAGGATTGAGATAAGGGAAGGAATTCTAATATCTAGTAAGTGCTAATCAAAAATGTTTCTTTCCATTTTCTAGGTATATAAAGTAACTCATGTATTTTAGGGTGCTTAACAAAATTCAAACAATGTGTAAGGTCTGTTGTGGGAAACACATAAGAATCACAATAAAGAATGGTTTGAGTATTTCATTTGTGTAAACTGAGTCTGTAATGCAGAGGCATGACAACAACAAAGAAAACCCATTGCCACTGAGTCTATTCTGACTTTATGATGAACCTATGTGTCAGAGAACTGCGCTCCACAGAGTTTTCAAGGCAAATCACCAGGACTTTCTTTCAAAGCACTTCTGCGTGAAGTCACACCTTCAACCTCTTGGCTAGTAGCCTAGCACTTAATTGTTTGCACTACTCAGTAACTCGTAAACTGATGAAAAATAGTATATGGTCACTGACCAGTGAAGAGTAGGATAGTGGTAAGGGACAGGGCTGGAGAGGAAAAACCAAGCTCATAAATAACAATGAATTTAATTCGTTTTTAAATGTTTAGAAAGCAAGACAAAGCCTTTATTCAGTAATAAAATGATATTGCATACTCTTTGTTCTAATAATCAAAAAAGGAAGCAGCTCAGCTAAAACAGGGAAGCTTAACTCAGAAACAGACAAAATAGACAGAGTCCTTTAATAGGGTATAACCAACCACAGGATACATTTATGCAACCCCTAATTTATGTGGTGGTTTAATTCTAAAGATAGTACTCATATACTTTTAGGTGATATTTACAGAATGGAAAGTGGAATATAGACTATGAAATCATCTTAACTAAGTTTATATTAAATCTATGTCTGCTTTTTATAAAAAAAAAACCAATATTGCTTTAACCATGCTTTTGACTATCTCTGACCTCCTTTCTCAAAAATTACCCCAGGCAATCAATAACTAACTGCACTTCATTTATAATTTTAACACCATTGATAAAATAACATGTTTAAAAGCATACTTATTACTATCTTTTTTCCTAACCTCTTCTACTAGATGATCTTGTTCTTTTTGGAATGGATCACTTCTCTTGGCGAGCAGAGAACCCCCAATTGCACTACTTTCTGCATTCTTTTTAATACTTGATGATGGAGAGTCTCCCAATTCAAATTCTGGTATTTTCTTAGAAATTGTTTCATTTTTCTCTCTAGGAGGGCTTATCTTCATGTCCTAAAGAAGACAGACATATAATATTAAAGGCATTAATTGTGAGTGATTTTATCATTAGAGGATCCTGAGCTACTGTGAACATATAAACCATGGTTAATTTTACCATGAAGTTATCTGTTCACTAGCACAATTAAGTAATTCCAATATCCCCACTTACAAGCAATATAAAATGTGTAAATGGAAATGTTACACAATGTACAAATACTGGGAAATGTGAAAACAAATTAAATTTAATTAAATAGTAATATAATTTTAAATGGTCAGAATTGATAAAAATTGTTTTAAAATATACCTTTTCAAGACATGTAACACTGTTTCTGTCTGCTAATGAAGCTGACTTCACCAGAAAGAAGGCAGGGCTACAAAGAAAACAGATAAACATATTCACATTCTAAGTAGGAAATAATTCCATTCACTTGATGCATCTGAATGTTCTAAAGAAATTGTCTGCCCCGTATCTGTCCGTTACGATTTCACTCAATTCGTCCCAGTCATCAAAAGGCAGTTTAGTTTAGGGAGGTGTAGTGACGATTAGGGCAGTACTTCAGCCCAAATTGTGTATCAGCCTCCCAAATTATGAACATTTTACTTACCTGCTATATTAAAAAATAGCCGACGGTATTTTTTAAAAAGGTTAAATTACCTGATGAACTTTCAAAAGACTTGATTATACAGTAAAATTAAATTCTATCAACTGGAATTGCATTATAACGATGCCTTTAGGTTTTAATACAGAATTTCACTGTATTAGATAGAGACTTTTAGATTCTCCTGGTATTTCATGTCCAAAGTCAGTTTCCCTCACGCTGAATTCTGTTCTAAAGCAAACGTATCACTTACAGTAAAGTCTTAACACTATTCAGAGTTTCAGTCTGCTGCATTATACACCTAGTATTCCTTCATCTTTTAAATGCTCTTCCTCCTTTAGATAAACATTAACAACCTCACATATCTCTCCACACTAATTATAAAATAAGTTACTAAATTTTTAAAAACATTGAAGGCAATGAGAACTTCAAAGTGACTATTGTGATTGTTAAAGAACTTTTCAATTCAATCATGGATTTAGTCTGCTCACTGCCCAAAAGCTTTTTAGCCCAAACTCATTGCTGTCTAGTTAATTCTCTTACAAACCACCATACAGAACAGAGCAAAACTTTATGGAGGGAGCTTGATGGCTTTGTAGGATAAGCACTGGACTGTGAACCAGTAGGGTGGCAGTTTGAGCCCGTCAGCCACTCCTCAGGAAAAAGATGAGGCCTTCTGCTCCTGCAAAGATTTACAGCCTCAGAAACAGTATTCATGGTCACTCTGAATCAGAACTGACTCAACGGCACTAACCACAATCTTTATGGAAACAGACTGTCACATCTTTCTCCTACTGAGCAGATAGGTGGTGGGTTTGAATCCCCAATCTCTGAGTTAGCAGGTGAGTGTTAAACCATTGTACCACCAGGGCTCCTTTTTCCCTCTAGATAATACGGAAGGCAGTATTACCAGAGACCACTTTCACCATCAAGCATACTGATGTTTTCCTTTCACAGACAGAAGTACAAAATTAACTGCTTTGCAAATGAATTTCTAAAGTAGTAAGTCGTTTTTAAAAGTACCCTCTTAGTCTTCACCTAACTTCCAACCATAAATGAAAATCACAGCAATAAAAGGCAGCCTGAACAAGATGTAATCCAGAAAACAAAGGCAAAGCCTAGCCATCTAGTATGATCTTTACATTCAGTTTTGCAGCTTGATAGCAGGGTCAGCAATCTATAGAAGAATGTCACTAAGCAGCAAACTCCTTAAAAACAAACGCTGTGCCTTCCCAGGAGCTCTTCCAGGTACTGGCACAGTGCCCGGAACAACTGACAGACTGACAGAATCAATGAATAACTGCTACTTAAAGACAGGGTGCTAGACACAAAAAACCCCTATCACCATCAAGTTGCTTGATTCAGTGTCCCTAGAGAGTCCTATGCCAAACAAAACCCAGTGCCACTGAGTCAACTGGGACTCACAGCAACCCTAGAGGGCAGAGTCAGAACTCCTTCTTAGGTTTTCCCAGACTGTAAATCTTTACAAGAACAGCCAGCCTCACCCCTCTTATGAGGAGCAGCAAGTGAGCTTGAACTTCACACTTTATGATTAACAGCCCAATGCTTAACTTAGCCCCACCAGGGTTCCTCATAGAGTTCTGTTGTTGTTAAAAAAGCATCAGCTGAGTTGGTTCCAACTCACAGCAACCCTATACACAGCAAAACAAAGCACTGCCCAGCCATGCGTAATTCTCACAATTGTTATGTTTGAGTGACACCAAATGCTTCTGTTAGAATCCGTGCCGAGACATATAATACAGTTGTGAAAGAAACAATGGAAGCATACTGAATACCTTCTTCTCATTTCTGACCCGGCAACATGCCATTTGCCCTGCTAACAAGACAACTTTAAGCTACCTTAGCCCCGTCTTTCACTCTCTATCCACTTGTCAAACCAAGATTAAAACCAAAAGGCCAAACCCACCGACAGATTAAATTCGAACTCAGAACAACCCTACAGAACAGAGAACTGCTCTTTCAAAACTGTATATTTGTAAGGAAACAGACTGCCACATATTTCTCCCATAGAGCTGCAGGTGGGTTTGAACTGAACCACTGACCTTTTGCTTAGCAGGTGAGCACTTTAACCATTGTGCCATCTGGGCTCCTTTATGCTAAGACTGAGATCCATGAAACCCCAGCACTGTACCATATAAAAGAAAGGGCGCTGATTGCACTGTGGGCATTTATCCCACAAAAAAGACCACTTATAAAAAAAAAAAAAAAAAAAAGCACAGTTATTTATAAAAATTAAAAAAAAAAAAAAAAACCTGGGGAAACCTAAAGATTTACAGTTACACAAAGCAATTGTTAGTTTAAAAAAAAACTGGTAATATGATATTAAGACTAGGTCTATAAGTCCTGGTGTGGCACTGTGGGTTAATGTACTGGACTACAAAGTCGGTTTGAACCGCATGGTTGCCAGTTCAAGCTTACCAGCTGCTCCTTGGAAACCCTATACAGAATCACTATGGGTCAGAACCGACTCGACGGCATTTAACAACACCAACAATATACTTCTGACGGTGACACTTCCATTTCTCCACCCATCCTGCCACTGCAGGTTAATGTACTGGATTGTAAGGTCAGTGTGAACTACAAGGTCAGTGATTCAAGCTCCTCGTAAACCCTATTCAAGGTCGCTGTGAGTCAGAACTAACTCTATACAAGTAACAATAACAGCAACTTTCCCTGAAGAATTCTGTGCTCTTCGATTTATGTCATGTCAAAACAGATATTCTAGCTTCCTTGAAGGACTCAAGGAGTGAGCCAGGGTTGTATCCTTTAATCTGCATTGCTGTGGTTGTCCCAACTCATAGCACCCTATATAGGGTTTCCATTGAGCAGCTGCTGGGTTTGAACTGCCAACCTTGTGGTTTGCAGTCCAATGCTGATCTTATAGCACCACATCAGGAGTCCTTCAATCTGCAAATAATACACGAAATTAGATTATATGAAGAAGAGCATGGCATCAGGATTGGAGAAAGACTCATTAACCTTTGATATACAGATGACTCAACCTTGCTTGTTGCAAGTGGCGAGGAATTAAAATACCTACAGATGAAGATCAAGGACTACAAAACATAAAAAACCTCAGTGTAAAGAGAATGAAAACCCTTACAATTGGACCAATAAACAAAATTGTAATAAACAGAGAAAAGACTGAAGTTGTCAAAGCCTTGATTTTGGATGGAACAGTCAATCATTCAAAATCAAAGGGGCAACATTTACCTAAGAACAATGGTGAGAGGAATGGGAAGGTGGGTGGAAGGAAAACAGGAGCCTCAGGAAGGAAGCGAAGACTGTTGTTACAGGGAAGGGACTACAATCATTGAGATGAAACAAGGTGTGTGCTTTGTTGAATGTGAAACTGATAATCTTATCTGTAAACCTTCACTCAATTCAAAATAAAAAATTTTTAAAAAGAAAGAAAAAAAGACTTCATTTTCCTTGGATCCATAATCAACATTCATAGAAGCAGCAGTCAGAAAAATCAAATGATGAATTTACATTAGGCAAATCTGCTGTAAAAGACCTCTTTTAAAGTGTTCCAGAGCAAAGATGTCACTTTCAGGACTAAGGTGCACCTGACCAAAACCATGGTATTTTCAATTACCTCACTGTCATATTAAAGTCAGATAATGAATAAAGAAGACCGTAAAAGAATCACTGCGTCTGAATTATGGTGTTAGTGAAAAATATTGAACACACCATGGACTGACTGCCAGAAGAGCAAACAAATCTGTGTTGGAAAAAGTACAGCGAAAATGTTTCTTTTAAGCAAAGATGGTGAGATTTTGTCTCTCACACTTTGGACCCATTGTTAGGAGGGACCAGACCCTGGAAAAAGACCTCATGCTTGGTGAAAGGGCCAGCGAAAAAGAGAAGAACTCCAACGAGATGGACTGATACCATGGCAGCAGCAATGGCCTCAAATGGAACTAGTGTGAGGATGGCACAGGACCAGGCAACGTTCTGTTGTGTTACACACAGGGTCACTATGAGTCAGAAGTGACTTGATGACCCCTAACAACAACAACAACCTGAGTTACAACAAATTAAATATGCTCAGATCTTTAATCTGTTAAATTTTAGGGTTGGTTAAATCAGTAGTCTTAATTTTTTTTGTGTTGTAAAACATGGTGGTGGTGGCTGTGTACCATGCAGTCTGTTCTGACTCACTGAGATCCTCTGTAGCATTTGTAGGGTTTCCAAGGCTATAAAGCTTCACAGAAGCAGAAAACCTTATCTTTCTCCTATGGAGCGACACAGATTCAAACTGCGGACAGCGGTCAGCAGCCCAGCTTTTATCCACTATGCTACCAGGGCTCCTTTTTAAAGCATGGAATTTAAAAAATTAAATGGCATGTAAAAATCTCTATACATACTACCGCTATTGTCAATATGATTCATACTCATAGTGATATTATAGGGCAAAGTAGAGATGTCCCATAAGGTTCCAAGACTATAAATCATTATAAGAGCAGCTGCTGTATCTTTCTCCTGCTGAGAGACTGGTGGGTTCGAACATGTTGACTGTTCTGTTGGTAGTCAAGCGATTTAACCACTGTGCCACCAGGGTACCTCAAATATACAATACAAATAAAAATGCAACTTGTTCAGTTTAGAGCTCATTCACAGACAGCACCAAGGGACATTGAGGAATACAATCTGAAAATTACAAAACCGGATGAGCTCCAAGCCCCCCAAATGTGTAGCTTTACTCAATGCTCACGACATGGTTTCATTTAAGTTCACAGATACAAGTAAGTAAAAATACCCAAAATTGCATTAGATATTTTTCATACATTTTTCAAGTTAAGTAATCCCCATGAAACCCAAGCTAAAGAATAGAAAATAATTTTTGTCCATGCATCAAACACGGGTAATCTTATCTGAAAAAGTTGGTCGGATATGAGGTTCAGATATGAGGGGAAAATTATTGACTATCTCATAGTAGAGAAGTTTGGAAAAAGGCTTAATGAGACAAAACTCACTTTTTAAAAAACTCACTATGAAAATCAAATGTGTTTTACCTATTGGCTAGCTTGTTTACAACTTCTTGTGGCTCACTCTCTCTTCTACCATCAATTTCTCCGTTACCTTGCTTAGGTGGATCTACAGGAGAAGATAAAGTAATTACTCTTTAATTATGCTTGTACATTTTAATATATTTAAGAATCTCTTGAAATTCAAAACAACTTCTAATCAGAATAAAACAAAACCTCACAACAATAAGAATGCTGAGGGGAAAAAGACAACTTGGTTGTTACAGGTAGTGATGGGCAGGACTGCCAAAGAGAATATCTAACTGTTGTTGTTAAGTGCCTTTGAGTTGGTTCTGATTCAAAGTGACTCTATAAAGGGTTTCCAAATCTATAAATCTTTGTGGAAACAGAAAGCCTCATCGTTCTCCTGTGGAGCAGCTAGTGGGCTCAAACTTTCAACCTTATGGTTCAAAGTCCAGTGCTTACTGTATAGAGGTACCATACTCCGCAGAAAATATTTAGTAGTAGGCATTTATAAAGATTAGTAACTAGTATTGGAGTCCTGGTGTGATGCTGCAGGATAATACGCTGGGCCAGAAAGTCAGTTTGAACCACAAGGTGGGCAGTTAAAACTCACCTGCTGCTCCTTGGAAACTCTATACAGGGTCATTATGAGTCAAAACCAACTCAATGGCACTTAACAACAAAAACTAAAGGCTACTACATGCTACAACATGGATAAAACACAAAGCACATTAAGTGAAAGAAGTCAAATACAAAAGGCAACATATTGTCTAATTCTATTTACATAAGCAATCCAGAAGGCAAATCCATAGAGTCAGAAAACAGGTAAGTGGTTGGCAAGTACAGGCTGTAGAAACAGGGATTCAATTCTTAATGAGTATACGGGTTTACTTTGAAGTGATGGAATTATTCTGAAACTAGACGGAAATGGTGATTGGTTGCACAGACAATAAATTTACTAAACGTCTCTGAGTTGTACACTTGAAATAAATTTTGTATTATATGCATTTTACCACAACAAAAGAAGTCAAGGGAAAATCAAAAGCAAATGTAAAGGAATTATTATCACAATAACAAATACTGATAGAAGGAAGGTTTAAAAGAGAAAAAGATAAATAACCAACCTGGAAGGGAAGCAGGATACTTCAAAAGAATACTCCTTGCATATACTTCTTCTGAGGCAGGATCAAATGAAAGGGGAGACATGGGTGGTAAAAGATCCACAGCCTTAAAACACAGAATTCACAATTTGAAGTATACACATTTTACTTTCTGCCATAGTAACACCGCTACATATACCTAGAAGTCTATTTATTTTCCCCCTGAAAATAAAATTATCCAACATATAGCCTATCCTATAACCATTTTTTAAACAAAGGAGTACAATATTAGGATCCAGGGGATTGCTTCATCCTCTAACCAACTCACATCAAGAGGAAAGCTTCATTTTCTTGTTAAGGCATCTCTCTAAATCTTAAAGTATTATCTGCAAGTCTATGGCTGTTTAATGAGTATTCTACCATGTAAAAAAAATTATAGAAACCAAAACATGTGAATTTTACACTCAAATGCAAAGATGACACACATGCAACACAGCATTTCCAGGTCACCTATGATATGATAAATCAAGAGACTTACATTAAACTACTTTCAAAAAATAAACTCACTCTTACTTACTGGAGTACAACCTTTAATTAGACTGAAAGGAGGCAAACCAAGAAATTCTTTCCACTTCTTATACCATTCTCCCTGCTTCTCAAGAATAGAATGTCTTATGGTTGTAAGATCTTCTTTTATTTTATACCTATGATGGCATTAAAAAAAACTTTATCCACATTATGAATACACAAAACGGTATTGGGTAAAATTTAGGAAAGTAATAACATTTGCAGTGAAGCCATAATAAATCTATTACCCCCTTTGTCTTTATAAGATCATTTCTATTCCTGGTTCTAAACTCAGTCAGAACTCTACTCCTTCTCTGTCCATTCATGATGGCATCCCCATCCCCCTCCAGCTTTCTGCTCAGAAAAAAGCTTCAGAAGCCCAGTCCTACTATTAGACCCCAGGAAAGCAAAGTTACAGAAGAAGTAAAAGTATATCAAAAAGATGTTATTGTTGTTGCTGTCAAGTACCGCTGAGTCAGTTCTGACTTATTGCAACCTTATACAGGGTTTCCAAGGCTATAAATCTTGCAGGAACAGAAAGCCTCATCTTTCTCCCAGAGTAGTCTGTGGGCTCGAATTGTCGAGCTTGTGGTACCCAGTCCAGTGTTTATACTACAGACCACTGCACTCCATATCATAAAGATATTACTCAGCAATAAATTATTCCAGCTAAAAAGAAAACTACATTAATTTTCCTTTCTACTTCATGTTTCTCTCCTAGGAGTTCATGAGACTAGGTTTTTCAGTACTAGCACAATTTTCACACTTGTTTGCAAAAGCCAAAGAGCTGTAACTATATATAAGTTTTGCTGAGAAATTATCAAAACCACCGTAATCCTCCCACAATATACAATAACAGTAGATCTTTCTAGTACCTCATATGCTTCAGCTCTGACAATCTTTCTCTCTGAAACCTGGTCTCTTTTTCAAGGTAGTGAAGGTCTATTGTCAGTCTTGTTTGGTCAGCCTGACTATGTTCATATCTCATTATTTTCAAGACTTCATTCAATAATTGAATAACTGTTAAGAGGTTCAATTTTCCAGCCTCATAAACATTTCCTATGTGCAACTATGGATTCAGAGAAGAAAAAAAGAGTGGTGAAAATAACAAACTGCTAATGTTCATGGGTTTTATTATGATATAAAAAGTTTATCTTAAAGAACAAAAAAAAAATCAAAATCATTCCTCCATCAAAATATAAAACTAGCGTAAACAATTTTGTTACAATGTAAACAACTTCTGTGAAAGAATATGACATGCTCCACATTTTTAATATACACAGAAAGCAGAATAAAAGGTGGTAGAGAAGAACAGGTTTGGGGAAAGATCACAAACTTTTTTAAAGTTGTATGTAAATCAATGGTCTCTCAAGGCTGCATCCAAACTTAAACCAAACTAAACTCTAGCCACTGAGTTGATTCCAACTCTTAGCAATCCTATAAAGGGTTCCAAGGCTGTAAAGCTTTATGGGAGCAGACAGTCTCACCCTTCTCCCAAGAAGCAGCTGGTGGTTTTGAAACACCAACTTCGTAGCCCAATGGACATGTTTATTATTATTAGCCAGCACAGTTTGTGTTTTTAAAATACTTGAATCCATTGTCAACATTTAAAAATCACAGACTTAAAAAAAAAAAATCATAGACTTCACATAGAAATTATTTTCTAGTTCTCCAAGACTTCATCACTGTTTGACTAGAATGAGCATGCTCATTTATATATTCCTTCCCCAGCTCCTGAAAAAAATGAATTTGCAGATCTGATTTTTACAAACTCTGAATTTGATGTGCTTGTCATGTTACCTATTAAACTGAAAGCTCCTCAGAGTTAAAAACATTTGTTTTTAAATTCCCTATATCAGTACTTGGCATATTATTGCAAAGTGCCATCAAGTCAGTTCCAATATCTTATAGTAACCCTGTTTAGGATTTCTGAGGGGCTGGTGGATTTGAACCACTGACTTTGTAGTTAGCAGTCCTGTGTTTATCCTACAGCGCCTCATCAGGACCCCAAACCTGGCATATGCTGTTGTTGTTGAGTACTTTAAGTTAGCTCCCACTCATAGCAACCCTGTATAGTGAGTGTTTCTAAGGCTATAAATCTTTGTGGGAGCAGAAAGTCTCATCTTTCTCCCTCAAGCATCTGGTGGGTTCAAACCACTGACCATGTGGTTCGAAGTCCAGTGTTTAGCCTACAGAGCCACCTCACTCCCTTGACTGGCACACAGTAGATAATTAATAAATTCTGTGTTTACTAAGAAAAATAACTATGGGCTATCTAGATGGGAATGCCCATAAACAAGTGGAAATAAACAGATAGGGCTTAAGTTAAAGGTTAGAGACTAGAGGTACTAATTTGGGACTATCAATATGAAGGAGGGAGGTGAATTTGTAATGGAGGTAAGAAACCCACTGCCATCAAGTCCATTCAGATTCATAGCAACCCTACACAGAGAGAAACTGCCCCCACACAGGATTTCCTGTACAGAAGCAGGCTGTCACAACCACCTTCCCACAGAGTGGCAGGTGGGTTCAAAATGCCAAAATTTCGGTTAGTAGCCAAGCATTTTTAACTACTGCACCACCAGGAAATAAAAGGGGGCATTAAAGAAATTAAGAGCACGTTCATTTAAAAGGCAGAAATAGGAACCAGTGGGAAAATGAAACCAGAACCACAGAAGATTAAACATTGAAGTCACAAAAGCTAGAGCAAGAAAAGATTTTTACAGGAACATTTTACATCAAGCAAAGAGAGAAACCAAGAGGATGAAATGTTTGAAAAGAACTTTTGACAATTAAATAATTATTCAAACTGAAAATTTATTTTATGAATTCCTCAGTGAAAATTTATCAAGAATTACAATACTATCATCTTCCCAGTCCCCATACTGTATGATGTAGCACCAAGCAAGGCACAGACAATTAGAAATGGATGAATATCCTCTTTATGAAAGTGAGACATGATCTACACTCAATTAAATTTGAAAGGCAGTAAAAAAAACAATGTAAGAAAAACAACATAGATAATATGTGAGGGGGCTTCAAAAAGTTCATGGAAAAAATCCTGTTGTTGCTGTTGTTGTTGTAGTGAGCCGTGGAATCGGTTCCGACTCATAGCGACTTTGTACAGGGTTTCCGCGGCTGTAAATCTTTACAGGAACAGAAAGCCTCATCTTTCTCCTGTAGAACTGCTGGTAGTTTCAAACTGCTGACCTTGAGATTTGCAGCCCAATTCGTAACCACTAAGTACCAGAGCTCCTTGGAAAAAATCCTACTATCCTTTAATTCCATGAACTTTTCGAATGCCCCTTGCATAAAATAATAATGGCACATCAGTTTTCACAGAAGCTTTTTTTTTTTTTTTTCAAACTGTGATAAAAATATACACACCAAAATATTTGTCATCACAACTACCCAAAAGTTTTCTAGCAAGTGCTTACCTGACACATTTGTTCTTCAATTTTGTCAAGTAAAAGCCTTGGGATATTAATAGCAACATTAGATCCATCTAAAGAGTACTGGTTAACAAGGCTAAGGACTGAACTAACAACTTCTCTCTCTTTTTCCAAAACCACGAGTGTTTCATTCACCACAGCCCACAATGATCGAACCTGTGAAAACAGAGACAACCAGAAATTAAACACAGTCTGAACATACACAAAAGAAATGTAAAACGCAAATGTATGCCAATTCCTAGATACAAATATGGTATTACCGGAATCATTTCTGATGAAAAAATTAAACTGTATGTAAATAATCTAAAAGCACTATTATTACTTCAAAAAGGGCTTAAAACCAAAGAATTATTTGCATGAATCTAGCTCAGTATGATTTTCAAAGGAAATCTAAGCAACCTTGTAACACCAAGATACAATGCCCATTTCCTGTATTCTAATATGCCATTAATCTAATGAAAGTTTTAAAAAAGAAATGAAAGATTTCAGGGGGACAGAAACATTACACATCAATTTTATGAGTCATTCTAGTTTCAAAAGTGTTAAAGAAAAAGAAGCCTGCTTCTTAAAATGCAAAACTCAGGTACAGGAATATTCTTAGGACTATTTTGGAGTCTTAGTGTGGTGCTGTAGGATAAACACTGGATTGCTAACCAGAAGGTTGGTGGTTCAAACCCACCAGCCACTCCTTGGAATCCCTATACAGTATCGCCATGAGTTGGAACCGACTGATGGCACTTAACGACAGCACAACATTCTTAAGGGAAAAACTGGAAGCAACCCAAAGATTCATCTAGAGTGAAATGGATACACTGTGCTATATTCACACACACTAGAACATTTTACGGCAATGAGAATAGCATATTATGACTACACACAATAGCACAAGTGATACTACAAACATAATGTTGTGTGAAAGAAATAAACACAAAAGAGTATATACTTATACTGTATTCTGTATGTTTCTATTTTAAAATTAGGTTAAATAGACTTATCTTTGCTGGCATTAGTCAGGGCAGTGTCTACCCTTGGGGGTAAGGGATACAGGGTATGAGTGAAAAGGGGTTTGAGGGGATGTCTAGGACGCTGGCAATGTTCTGTTACTTAAACCAGATTTTTATGGACAAGTGTACTTTATGAAAATTCCTCAAGCCACACACTTCTGATTTGTGCACTTTTTTGGTTTGTATACTATGCTTCAGTAGAATTTTCAGAAGTAGGAAAGAAGTAAACAAGTATGATCATCATCCTCAAGTCAGTGTCTGTGTCTTCTCCTGGTATGCAAGCGATCTTAAACATCCCTAAGTGCAGTGTTGCAATGCAAAATTGTCCTCACAAGAAAGCTTACTGGGTCTCAAAGAATGGTAGTTCCTAGATGAATTTAGGGCCCAGATTCTGGTTCTCAAGATTATCAAGAGGAACAATGACAGTGAGACTCAGGGAAACTGAGTGCTAATCAACTCAGCAGAGACTAAAATAAACTTAGTAGGTTTCATACCAACCTATGAAATTTACAATCAGATATACTGCTTGCATAGAAGCTCCATGAAAGGAATGACTTCATCTGTTGTCTTCAGTGCTCTAGATGTAATATCTAGATTAATGGTTGGCATATGGCAGGTGATCAATAAACAGTTACTGAATGAATGAAGAAATATTTCCTAAGTAGGAAAACAACTTTTTCCAGTGACAAAATATCTAAGACAAAATAAACCCTAAACAGCCTGGTGATCAGACAATTAGAACAAAGAACTTGAGAAATATTTTGTCCAAGCCACACGAAGGCCTATAAAACACTTCTATCCCTCACCAAAGCCAACCTCTGTGTCTTCAGATCATTTATGCCTCTTCCCTTGTTGTGGTGGTTGTTAAATGCTAGTCAGTCAGTTCCAAGTCATAGTGACATTGTATAAGGTTTCCAAAGAGCAGCAGGTAGGTCTGAACCAACTACCTTGTGGTTAGCCGTCTAAGCACCACACCAGGAGTTGCCACTTCCCTATCTAGCCTCAATGTGACTCCTCATTTTCCCTCCATGCTTACTATCTCCCTTCAGTTAATATATTTTATTTAGATAAATGGACAATGGTTAATTTTCAAGCATGCCAATCTTTCCTTGCTGGTATAAAAGATTTTAAATCAACCCTATTTAAAAATACTTTTGAATATTTAAATCTTGCTAGGTTTTTTTTTTCAGTATATTCAAGAATCCTAGAGGCACTCTGCTGATACCTTTATACTATCTAACCTGCACTACGTAGTTAAAAATAGTAATAATAACAACAGTGTGAAAAAAGAGAGAGAAGCTACAGGAATCCAACAGATAAACACTATGTATCATAAATATTAAGAGATTAAATTTCTCCCTAAAAAACTGTCTCATGGCATGGATGGAATGGGGAAAAGGGAGAATAATGTTAAGATGCTTGGCTGTCTTTTGAATCTTGGTTTTCCTTGTATTATATTATAAAATAGACACTGGTGGGGGAGAGAAAGGAATAGCCAGAAACATCACCATAGAAAGCTTTTAAGTCTGCCTTCTGCCTATAACTGATTGGAATACCTACAATGGGCTACAATGTGCCCAGTGAAGGAGGTTTCCTGCAGAGCCTCTGCGTTACATAAGACTATAAGTGGAAGCCTGAAACACATCCAGATCTTCAGAGATGGGAAATTTCCACTTGAAAGGACGAGCAGACCAGCCTGCAGCGGCTAGAAGGACAGAAGACACTTCTTGAAAGAAAGACCTACAGGAAAAATACAAAACAATAGAGGCAGACTGACTATTACTACAAGAACAAACAAGTTGCTTGCCCAGGAGACATCAAGGCAAGTGGTCAGGTCCCTTCAGTGCAAACCCCCTTCCAAGACTAAGACTTAACAGGAATACAAACTCTGATTGGTGACCACACTCGTCACCGATAATGGGAAGTGAGGGAAAAACAGCAATGAAGCGGGGAGCTAAGCCCTACAATGTTCAATAGACTGCTGTGAACCTGGGTGGAGACATAGTTGGCCAGCAGTGTGACAAGACCTGGGGACTCTTGGACCCAGAGTCAGTGACATAGCCACAGAGGACTAGAGAGGAGAGTGAAGCATCCAGCTGATAACGAGAGGGCATATGCACAAGAACACCCATACGTGCACATAATACCCACTTGACCTGGCTTCAACAACTGGATGATCAGAGCTCAACCAGAAGAAGATAGATGAGGGGGAAAAAAAAAAAGAGTAATCTGATACAATTTGATGAACTTGATCTACACTTACAGATGCAGTAGCTCAAAAGAGGAAACAAATCCTTACAGCAAGGATCATTCCCACCCCCTCCACACACAGAGTAGACAGGGATGGGCAACTTAGACATTGATTACCCAAAAAGTGGTAACCATGATAGTTTACCATGTAAACTATCACATAATTAACAATAAAAATTTTTTTTTTAAATTGTCTCACAGGTCTGGTGAAAAGAGATGGGGATAAGATTCTTATGATTCAATAGCGATAAACTGTCTACAAAAGCAAGAAGTGACTGGCTTACAAGCTTTCATGAGGGAACCTAGATCCAGAGGGCGTGGAGGAAGGTAGAATCTCCACTGAGTAGTATCCAATCTGTCTAGGCAGGGCTGATGATGAAATGCAGATCGGTCTCTTGTGATACAACAGTGAATAATTGTTATCAGGACTGCTTATGAGGGTTGGAAATGTAAAGGTAGATGTTTTGTAGCAAAGGAGGGGAGTGACTAACTTTTCAGTCTAGAAGCAGTGATGCCTGAGATGGAAGCAGAGATGATGACATGGAGAGATGGAGCAGCTAGGGACTTTAGATACAGAGAGGGAGAGGGGCTGTTTGTTGACAACCGAGGTGCAGGCTTGTAGTGTATACCCTTTGGTTGGTTGATGATGCATGGAGGGGACTATAACCATGGCAATGAAACGATATACAATAGAATGAATATAAAACTAATGTTCTCCCATGTAAACTATCACATAATTAACAATAAAATTTTTTTTTTTAATTGTCTCACAGGTCTGGTGAAAAGAGATGGGGATAAGATTCTTATGATTCAATAGCGATAAACTGTTATCATGACCAGCTGCGACTGTCACAACTGTAAAGGTAGACGTTATCTAACAAAAACAGGGGAGTAGTTAATCTTACAGTCCAGAAACAGAGGACCCTTAGGCCATCAAGAGAGAGCACAAGCAGATTGTGGGACCCTATCCAGAGAAGCAGCGCACACCAGAGATGGAGGCAGAGATGAGGACACAGAGAGAGGGAACAGCTGAGGACTCTGGCTGGACTCATAGAAAGAGAGGGACTGGGTGCTGGAGGCCAGGAAGCAGGCTTGCAGAATGTGACCTTTGGCTGTTTAAATTATACACTCCTGAGTGTTTCTGTGTACATCTCCCCCCTCCACACACACACACACAAAAAAAAAAAAACAACCCACAAAAACAGGGAGTGGGAAGCAAATACTGCTTAATGATGGTACATAGAGGAAACTGTAATCATTGCAATGAAACGATGGTGTGAAGCCAATGTTCTCCCATGTAATCTATCACTCAGTTCACAATAAAAACTTTAAAAAAAGTTATCTCACCCTTTCAACTTTGTCTTGTAGATTACTTTGGTCATCATAGGGTTCCATTCTAGTTAAAAATGAAATAACCTAGTTAGTCAGAAGAACACATGGTAACTTAACATCCAGAGAATTAATTGATCTGCAAACCCACCCATTATCAATCATCACAATTCCAAACAGAAACAAAAGTCTAGCTCAAAGCAGTAATAACACATTGGAAAGAGAATTAACTAGGAGTCCAAATTATGTTCTAGTCCTATCATTATCTAGCTATTGAATGTTATTTTCATTCCCATTTCCAGGACTCTCCATTCCCTCACCTGTAAAATAATAGGAGCTTAACATATTAAGGAAGACCATAGTATTGATGGATTTGAGTTATGGTGTTAAGGGAGAATATTATAAGTATCATGGACTGTCAAAAGAACAAACAAATCTGTGTTCGAAGAACTATACCCATAATGCTACTTAGAAGCCAGGATGGCCAGATTTTGTCTCTCATACTTCAGACATATTATCAGGGATCAGTTACTGGAAAAGGACATCATACTTTGTTAAATGGAGGGTGGGAAAAAAGGAAGAAGAGCCCTAATGAGATGGATTAGCACAGTGGCAGCAGCAATGGGCTTAAGCATAGCAATGATTGTGAGGTTGGCATAGGACCAAGCAGTGTTTTGATCTGTTGTGCATATGGTCTCTATGGATCAGTACCAACTTGATGGCACCTAACAACAACAAAACTATTATCTAAAGTGACCTTCCACTCTAAAAGTTACTTACTTTTTCATGTGGTTTTGCAGTGCTATACATTCTGCTCGTAATTCTCGTACTTGCTTAACTGACAATCTGCAAAAATAAAACAAAATGTCAACCATAATTCCACTACAATGACCTAATATAGCTCTCTTTGACATTTTGGCCTTTTCATAACTTTATTCAAGGCTTCTAGGGACTACTCTTCCAAATACACCCAGCAGCACTGCTCTCAGTCACAGGTGCAGCCTGACAGACAGGCTGTTGCAGAGAGAGACCAAGACTTCTCAGCGATTCTCACCTCTGAGTGAAGATGTGAGTCATCAGTAAGAGTGTTGGCTCCCTATCTTTCTCTCACATCTAACTGTAGCTAAAGGACTAGGCCTATCACAGCTTAAGGGCCATTTCAAAAGATTTTACACTTTAATAAAAGTAATACCATAGTTTTTCAATTATCCTGTTTTTGACAGCTGTAAAAAAATTGGACAGAAGCTACTACTAGAGAGTAAAGTTTGCCTGTCTTGTTAATGCTATAATAACACTGATGCCTAAATAAGATTTGGCACAAGCTCACTCAAAACAAAATGATGTTTTTTTAATAGATGAAATTAATATAAAATATGATGAAATAGCTAACTCAATTATAGAACACTTACCTGACAGAAAATCTACTTAATGGAGTATCAACTCAACAGACTGGTACACAGACATAAAAATTAATGTTATGGCAAACTGGAAAATTCACACAATAAATTTTTTTTAAAGGATGTAAAATAAATTCCAATTATAGCTTTAAAAATGCATTTCCATGTGAAAAGGAAAAGGCTTATGTAAATCAAATTTTGAACTAAGATGTTTCCCTTTTCTCTAAAGTTTCACTGTGTTTTATTCAGAAGCTCTAGCTTTAGACCTAAAAGCTAACAGCCAGTTAGTTGCTGTGAAGTTGATTATGACACAGGGCGACCCTAGGTGTACACAAATCATCTGCTCCATTTGGTTTTCAAAGCTGTGGTCTCACAAAAACACAACACCAGTCCTGTCTTCCAAGGCACCTCTGGGTGGATTCAAACCATCATCTTCATGCTACTAGTCGAGCACTTAACTAATGTACAGCAGGCATGGATTATTTCCATTCAAGTTATTGATGAACTTATTCAAAATGAAAGGAATTTTCACTCTCACTATCAAAGTATTACTTACTGTGCATTTTCCTGATATTTTCGGATCACACAATCTTGTCTTTGCAAAATTTGAAAAAATCTATTACGTGCTACATGGCATCTAGCAATGCACTTGTGCAAATCGTATGGCTTCACATTAAATGTATCTGTAAAATGTCTAGGAGAATCTGCACGGAACGTAAGTAACAGAAAACTTAAATTTACAAACTATTAAATATCAAAAACGTTATTTTTATGAATTTTAAGACATTAACTGCAAATAACCAAAAACTTCTTACATGCCAGTATGCCATTCATACAAACACAAAACAATTTAACTCATGTTAAAAAAGCAAAAGATTTAATTTAAGAAGACAACTACAAAAGGATATTTAAGTTGGTTAACAAAGTTTTACTCTTCTTAGAGTCCATTTGCCTGGAATACTCAGTTCATTCATAATTTCACATCTCAATTACATTGTTTTATATAAAAGCAATCATTCTTTTTAACAGTTATCTTTTAACAATTCTTTACAAGATGTGAATTAAGAGATGAAGTGAGAGCACATCATCTCCACTGCTGCCATCAGCTTGACTTTCCCCCTAGTATGACCACCAGGACAAGGAACCAAATAAAAACATTCTCAATTGCTCAAAAAATTCTTGGCAACATCACTGAAGATCAACGAATCCCGTGAAAACTATCCTTTGAAACATTTAAGAGCTCAAGTTTTTTCCTAGTTTAACATGGCTCAATAAAGAGGGGTGCTGGATTTCTAGAAACTGGGACACTGACAATGCATTTAACATCACTCATTCAAGTCCCAGAATTACCCCAAAGAAAGTACCACAACTTGTAAATACTTAGAAAAGAATGAGTTAACTGAATTTCAGAGTCATTTAAAGACTCAATATGTTGACTGAAATTACTTAAAAGTCAGAATAGGACAACCCATGCTTAGAAACCTCATAGTTTCTAGTATGTCATGTACAATAAACCCTTATTAAATCAAAATGCACAAAACTTATATAAAAATAGTATATAATTTATATAAAATTGTGTTGGTGTGGCACTGTAGGTTAATGCACTGGACTGCAAAGTTGTTTTTAATCGTAAGCTCAGTAGTTCAAGCTCACCAGTCACTCCTTGGAAACCCTATACAGGGTCGCTATGGGTCATAACCAACTTGATGGCACTTAACAACAACAACAGTTTGGCTTACATCTGATATGGGCAGAACTTCTATAATAGAAAAGCTGGTAAATATTTATGTTATATGAACTAAAATTACACAAATGATTACCAAGCAGAATCATATGCATATTTAAAAGGAATCATTAAGAGCTGACACACTGGAAAAAAGGTTGACTTGTCAATTACAGACAGAAGGGATAAGTAAGAGTTGGGACAAATGATGAAAGAAATGGACCAATAACTTAAGTAAGGATAAAATACATGAATACAGTACAGAAAAGGTCCAAACTGCTTTTACACTTAATAATTTTCACACCCACAAGTAATAAGAAATACAAATTAAACCTACACTGAGATTCTATTTTAACCCATCAGACTAAAATGGCAAATATGTCTGATTATACAATACGTTGGTGATCCACTAGGAAAACAGACAGTCTCAAGATACTGATGATGGAAGTATAAATTGTTCAAATTCTAGGGAAATTCACCTGGTAATATTCTAAGTGCACAATTACTTTAGTTAAGCAATTCATCTTTCAGCAATTATTCCTAAACATATACTTGAACATAACATACACAAATTGATGTTGTTGTTGTTGTTGTTGTTGTTAAGTGCCATCGAGTCGGTTCCGACCCATAGCGACCCTGTACAGGGTTTCCGAGGGTGTAAATCTTTACGGGAGTAGAAAGCCTCATCTTTCTCCCGCGGAGCGGATATGTATGAAATTTTTCACCATAGGTTATTTTGTTGTTGTTGTTGTTTTCATTTTACTTTTTTTTAAATGTTTTATTGTGAATTATGTGATAGTTTACATGGGAGAACATTAGTTTTCATTTTACTTTTTTAAGTAGCTTGTTTTTATACCAAAAAGGGGGGGGGGCGAGAGTGGGGGGCCAAATGAAAAACAGTAGAAAGCTGATTTAATAACAGACTGTCCATTCAATGTACTATAATGTACTTAAAAAGAATGAGAAACAGAAAACTATGATGATCTAAAAGATATGTTTAAGGGGAAAAAGCAAGATTCAAAATTGTATGAGTAACTCTTGAGGAGACTCAAGACTCACATTACCAATTTTCCCACTTACTAAAAGGACTGTAATAACACTCCAGCATTTCAGATGTCATGGTCACAATTACAGCACTAAAATTATTGTTTGTTGTCCTACTTGGTTGAGTAGTACAATTATGCTTTGCTTCTCCAAATAAACAAGTATGTAAAATGTTACCATTTGTGCTTTAAAAAAAGAAAAGGAAAGAGCCTTTGTGAGTGTGTTTTAAAGTGGTTTGATCCATTTGCTAACTCACAGGGAAAACAATGACTATTTCATTGAGGTGTAGCTTCAAAAGGTTCAAGGAAAAATGGAAATGAAATACAACAGAATTTTTCCAGGAAAACTTTGAAGCCCCCCTCATACACAGTTCCTTATATTATTGATTATATTGGTTGCCTACAGGAAGGTAAAATAGGTAGTTAGAAAACAGAGGTAGGCAGGGAGACTTTAACTTTTTGATTTTTGAGCCATGAGAATGTATTATTATCCAAAACAAATAAAATGGATAGATATAACATATGCAATTTAAAAACACTAAAAGGAAATAAACCAAAACGTCAGCAGCAACAATTATCACTGGAAGCTGGGAGACAAGACGGTATACTGCTTCAACTTGTTTTATGAACATAAACCAATTTAGTATCATAGTTTTAGACTATAAATACCATACTTTAAAGTATCAAACTGATTATTTTTCTTCTGTGAATCAGCAAATACTTCAAAACACATACACACAAACTATATATTGCCAGTAACAAGAATATTTTTTATTTAATACATAAATAACTTTTATTAAATTTATTTTTATTTAAAATAAATAAATAAATTTCAAATACATTCAACAGTGCATTTAGCACAATGTATAGAGCAGGAGTCAGCAAACTGTGACGTGCTGCTCAAATTTGGTCCATTTCCTGTTTCTGTGAGACCTATAAGCTAGGAACAGTTTTCACTTTTTAAAGGATTATTTTAAAAACTAAAACAAATATTCAAGAGACCATATGGTACCCACGAAACCACAAATACTTGCTATCTGGTCTTTCATAGAAAGTTTGCTGATCCCTGAATTAGAGCACAATAAAATAACCTGCATACTTACTTCTGTTCATTATCACAAGATTTCAAACAACAGTTCAAATAGATTAGTATCTACATTAACTTACCTTGCTTTATTAAAATCCTTGATAATTTACAAATTGTAAAGAACAATAAAAATTTAAGAATTAAGAAATGAATTCCTACTATAAACTTACTTTTAGAATGGGTTTTAATATATTGTATTACAACATATCTTGCAAAATGATACATCAGATGAACAAACTTCGGACCTCCAGGGGAAATAAATAATGAACCAACAACTTGAGGGAAGTTACCTCCACATTCAGCCTATAGAAAAAGGAAATGATTTGAAAAGTTTCTTAATAAGCACCTTATGTTTATCATATTATTTTGAGTAATAAGGACCCTTGGTGGCCCTTGACTATTAACCAGCAGTTTGGTGGATTAAATCCACCCAGCAGTTGTGAGGGAGCAACCTGGCAATCCACTTGCAGATAGATTGTTTTTGTTTTGCCGTGGAGTCGGTTCCAACTCATAGCGACCCTGTATAGGGTTTCTGAGGCTGTAAATCTATACGGGAGCAGAAAGCCTCATCTTTCTCCCGTGGAACAGCTGGTAGTTTCGAACTGCTAACCTTGCGGTTCACAGTCCAATTCGTAACCACTACACTACCAAAGCTCCTTAATTACAGCCAAAAAACCTTATGGGGCAGTTCTACACAGTCACATGAGGTCACTATGAGCTAGTACCCAACATTTTTAAAGCAATTAAACAAATATACAGAACACATTTTACCATAATAAAAAATGTGTACCAAATTGAATCCAATTTTTAAGTAATTTTTAAGTGACATACTGGAGTAAAGGTTGACTACAGCAAAAGCTGAAGGTGCATGGTCCTGTCCCCTTAGCACACCGACGGCTTCCAATTCTAAGTATCTGTAACTCTGCCTAAAGGTATTCGCTGGCCACTGGAACCCAATGGAGCCCCCCACCACCTTCATACTCACAACAGACATAAAATGGGATGGAGTTACAGCCTCCAACAAAGGATTAACAGGTGAATGTTTTGTTTATTTGCTTTGAGCCCGTCAGCTGCTCTTTTAGAGAAAAAGGAGGCTTTCTGCTCCTGCATAGATTGACAGCCTCAGAAATCCTATCCAGGGTCACTATGGGTCAGAACCGACTTGACAAAACACAGCAGCAGCAGGCTTTGACACTAGGTTCTTGTGTCTCTCCTTTCTGCCATTTTCAGTTCATCTCTCTGGTCTGCAGGCTGTGTTCCCTCATGGTGTGCCACAGGGTTAACGAAGGCTGTGTTGTCTAAGTGTTGTTATGTCGGTTCCGACTCATATCAACCCTGTAGAGCTTTTCAAATGAGCAGCTGATGGGTTTGAACCAGTCTTATTCTACAATGAACTAGTGCTTATTCTACAATGCCATACCAGAACTCCCAGTACAGAGCTCCCAATATATTCTGTAAGAGTATAAGGTTTTAAACAAAACAAAACAAAAAGTTATATTTACTTTTTTTTACTGCAGATTTCCAAAAGTATATAAGTGATAAAGAAAGAAGATCACCCTAAAGCTCTACAATACAGTAAGATTACCAGGTGTTCCATAACTCCAGCATAAAAGGATTAATTAGGATTATTCTGTTTTGAATCACGTTTGAATTTTTTAGTTTTTCTAAACCCTAGGAAGAGTTAGTCACACACACACACAAAAAAAAACAGTAATAAGACCACAATTACTAGTAAGAGTTGTTGTCAGGTGCCATCGAGTCAGAACCGACTCACAGTGACCCCATGCACAGCAGAACAAAACAATGTCCGATCCTGGGCCAACCTCACTACCACACTTGAGTCCATCAATGATGCCACCTGGCCAATCCATCTCGTTAGGGGTCTTCCTCTCTTTCTCTGACCCTCCACCTTACCCAGCATGACATCCTTCTCCAGCAACTGTTTCCTCCGGACAATATGTCCAAAGTATGAGAGATGAAGCTTAGCCATCTTGGCCTCCAAGAAGCACTCTGGCTGCACTTCTTCCAAAAATAGTAAGAGAAACAAGCTAAAATAATTTATGGTCAAAAATTTTTTCTACACACCAAAAATGTGATATAAACTCCTAAAATCTTTGAGGAGACTTCAAAAACTTTGTGGGATAATTCCATTCTTTCAATTCCATGTTCCACAGATTTTAAAAAGCCCCCTCATATTTCCAGTGCACCTACTCAAAGCTGGTTTATTTGAAATGCATAGTCCCATCCAAAATTTATCTAATAGTATTTTTCTAGCTAATGTCTCCTTACTTACACTATTAGCATAAAAGCATTGATAAGATCTCAACTCTAAAAACTCAATGCAATGCCCCCAACCCCCTCACCATCTCCCAGCATTCGGTGGCACCGCATCCTGCGTGCCTCACCTCCCGGGCTGTGCCTGGGACTGGGCCTCTGTGCGCGCTTCCAGGCAGGAGCCATTCACCCAGCTTGTCTCCAGCCTTGCGTTTGCATCTGCACCCAGTGACTCTCGCCCCCAGGGCTTGCACCTCAGCCCTACCAGCAAGACCTGGGACCACCCACTGCCCGCTAGCATATGTCAGCCCAGATGCAACTGCCCACTATGAACCAGTGGAACATTGTTGTTGTTAAGTACCGTCGAGTCGGTTCCGATCCATAGCGACCCTGTACAGAGTTTCCGAGGGTGTAAATCCTTACGGGAGTAGAAAGCCTCATCTTTCTCCCGCGGAGCCGCTGGTAGTTTCGAACCGCTGACCTTAAGGTTCGCAGCCCAATTCGTAACCACTACGCTACCAATCATAAATCTGTGGATGGATATACCTAACCACACGTCAAGCCTACCAAGTCAAGTAGCAGAGAGAATATTCCCCAGTGTATGAACTCCATTACATCAACAGATGAACAGTCTCACACTGGACATAATCCTTTACAAAACACAATAGGAAAAGGAAAACTTGCCAAAGTGAAATTGGCAAGACATGTTCTAACTAACTGTTAGAGTGGCTGCTGTGAAAATCATACACAAAACTCAGCTCAATCCTTGTTGTTGTTATATGCCGTGGAGTCAGTTCCAACTCATAGCGACACTGTACAGGGTTTCTGAGGCTGTAAATCTTTACAGGAAAAGAAAGCCTCATCTTTCTCCCGCGGAACAGCTGGCAGTTTCGAACTGCTGCTCGATATGTAACCACTATGCTACCAGAGCTAAGGTGCCCTCCCTGGACAGATATCACCCATAGATGCTGCTTTTTGCTGACTGGAACTGTGATGAGGGCAGATTTTGGAGCCCTAATGCTGGGAACTTTAAAAATATTCCTATCGGTGGCTCACCTAAACGTTTCCTGATTTATGCTGTGAATTGAACAGAATGATTTCAGTGGCCCTTAGAACTACTGCCGGCCTACAGTGATGGCTGGCATACACAGGAAAGTGGATGTCACTCTGCTTTTCCCATAGGACCCTGAGAAACGGTAAAATCATATATGAATATGATATTGAATGTTGCTTCATTTAAATGAGTATCTAAAATATATAGTTGTTGATGAAACAGAATTCCTTAAATATTCTGATAATCTTGGCAATAAAATTAGTTTTCCAGTCATATGCAGAGTGATGGCAATTTTGTTTTCTGAAGTCTATGAAAATAAAAATTAAAGTTCATTTAAATAAATAAATAAGGGGGAAAAAGTCAATAGTTTTTTGTTTGTTTGTTTGTTTGTTTTAACTTCTCCAAGCTTACATCTTTCAGAAATTAAAATACTTACAGAAATTTTTTTTAACCATTCACAGCAATGTTTCCGAAATTCAGCATCACGTTTTTGGTCAAATGGAGGCCAGCAAAATCTTAAATTAACAAAAATAGGTACATTAAAGTTATATACAAAAAACAAACTCAGCAAAATGTGAAAATATCAAAGTTATCTCTTAACTATAAACATAAATGCTAAATGGATCAAGGCTAACATTCTTGGAATTCAGCCAAAGAAAGACACCAACCCAATGAGAAAACTAGGTAATTTTTCTTCTAAAGTATTTAGAGTAAATAAGTGAATAAGTATATCACATGAAGGAATAAACTGCTGTTAAAATTACTGAAAATCACATGAGTACTTAAAACTGTGACACTAATGAAAGGAAATGCAATCTAACAAAGTGCATTTCTGTATCAGAGCTGTGTCACACCATCCTTTGGGCCCTCTGCTAGAAAGCAGAATCAAGTCACAAATAATGCCTTTTTTATTCTCTAGTTTTTTAGATGTACGACTGTCCTGCATCACAACTCTGAATGTAAAATATCTTGTATCTGCTTTATGATATGTAATAGTGACTATGTTATATCAGAGCTGTTATAATGATATTATTCTAGGATGTTTTCTTTCCAGATAATGACTTGAGAAGCTAATGATAAAAAAAAAA